>NC_080789.1:47778170-48078170 GCF_028018385.1 Neofelis nebulosa
TTTTAGAGATAATGTTAAGCCTGTAAAGTTTGCAGAGGCACTGGGCTAGAGGAGAAAACCTTCCTGAACAAGGTTTACCTCTGAAAGACAGAAGTGGTGACACAGATACACCAATAACAACAGAAGGGAAAGCTCTTGAACATGAAACTCCTTGGTTTATCCTCCTCCTTCACAGGAACCTCCTCCTAACAGTCCAGGAAAATCCAATTCATTTAAATATGAAAAACAAACACAAATATGTGAAGTTACCATTATAAAAAAGTTAAACACAATCCAAGTCACCTATAAGGTAATCAGATTGGTATTAAAATGCCAACAGCAGTTTATGCTAGAAAACACGAGAATAACATTTTTTAAAAATATTTAACTTTATTTTTGAGAGAGTGCAGGTAGGAGAGAAGCAGGGAGAGGGGAACAGAGGATCAGAAGCAGGCTCTGTGCTGACAGCAGAGAGCCAGATGTGAGGCTCGAACTCCCGAACCATGAGATCATTACCTGGGCCGAAGTTGGACACTCAACTGACTGAGCCACCCAAGTACCCCCAGAATAACATTTTTAAGATAGTCAACGGAAACACTGTGAAATGAGAATTTTATATTTAGCCAAAGTATAAAGTCAGAGACAAAGAGTTATAAACCTGCAAAACTTCAGAGAATCTCTCTCCTATGAGTGACTGAGTGACCAAGTAAAGAATGAGATTCAGATAATCCAGAAGAAGCTGGCGAAGCTTTAACGCTAAGGACTGAGGGTGAGAAGCAAACATATTTAACTGTAGAACTACAACTAAAAGATGACGATATCAAGAGAACGAAAAGACAAGCCTGGGAGAAAATTTCTGCAAAAGACATATCTGATAAGAGACTATTATCAAAAATATAGAAATTCTTAAAACTCAACAGTAAGAAAACAAACAACCGGATTAAAAAATGGGCAAAATACCTGAAGAGACAATTCAACAAAGAAGATATAAAGAAAGCAAATAAGCATATGAAAAGATATTCTGTATTATAGGTCATCACGAAATGCAAATTAAAACAACAATGATATCATCACACACCTATCAATAGTGTCCAAAATCCAGAACACTGACAATACCAAATGCTGACAAGAACGGGAAGCAACAGGCTCTCCCATACATTGGGAATTTAGCATGGCTCAGCTAGGTTAAAAGACAGTTTGGCTGCTTTTTATAAAATTAAACACACTCTTACCATATGATCCAGCAACTGCACTCCTTAGTATTTACCCAAAGGAGTTGGGAACAGATTTACACAAAAACCTGTACACAGATGTTTATACATTCCTAATTTCCAAAACTTGGAAACAACCCAAATGTCCTTCAGTAGGTGAATGAATAAACTGTGGTACATTGAGATAATGGAATATTACTCAGCATTAAAAGGAAATGAGCTACCAAGCCATGAAAAGACATGGAGGCAAATAAATACGTATTATTAAATAAAAGCATCTAATCTGAAAAGGCTACATACTCTGATTCCAACTATGACATTCTGGAGAAGGTAAAACTATGGAGACCATAAAAACATCAATCATTGCCAGAATTTGGGGGTAGGGAGGAATAAACAGGTTTAGAGGATTTTCAGGGCAGTAAAACTATTCTGGGTAATACTACAACTGTCAATACATGTCATTACACACTTGTCAAAATCCATAGAATACAGAACACCAAGGAAACCCTAATATAAATTCTGGATTTGGGGGGATAGTGATATGCCAATATAGGGTCATTGATTATAATAAATGTATCATCCTGGGGTGGGATTGGATAGTGCTGAGGGACCATGCAGGTGTATGGGAACTCTGTATTTCTCTCTCAATTTTAGGTGAACCTAAAACCGCTCTAAAAAAATTAAGTCTGTTTTTTAAAAAGGGATAGAGCTGACAAAACAGCTACTTAAATGTGATGAGCTTTAGGAATATAAAAATAACAAACATTGAGGCACCTGGGTGCTCAGTCAGTTGAGCATCTGACTTCAGATCTCGCAGTTTGTGGGTTCGAGCCCGGCATCAGGCTCTGTGCTGATAGCTCAGAGCCTGGAGCCTGATTCTGATTCTGTGGCTCCCTCTCTCTCTGCCCCTCCCCTGCTAGCACCCTGTCTCTCTGTCTCTTAACATAAAAATGTTAAAAACAATTTTTTTAAATAACACACATACACACACACAAATAAGAGAAAGATGAAATTAAAGTCATAAACTTCTCAAATATTCATGGGGAGCAAAGGTATACAACTTGAGACTCACAACTTAACTAGTATAAACCTAAACATATCTAAGAGCAAGATATTAAAACTGAGATAAAACTTTAAAATTCAATGATACAAGAGAAATAAACAGGAACTAGATAATTTCAGTATTGCTTACGGCAGGGAACAAAGGCAGTATCTCAAGAAAGGCTAGGAGATATATACATCTTTGATTAAAGGAAAGTAACAACTAGAACGGAAATCAAACCTTCCAAAACACCAAAAAGGAAGAAGACACGAAGAAAACAGAGCACATAAGGGTCTGCATACACACCCAGGAGACATCTGAAAGCTATGTGACAGAAACCAGCCCAAACGTAACAAATTTATCAATAAACGTGCATGGGCGTAACTCACCTAATTAAAAGAAAATGATTTTCAGATTGGCTTAAAAAAAACAAAATTTATCTCTGTACTGTATACATAAGAGACACGCCTAAAACAAAGTGATTCAGACAGATTAAAAAAAAAGAATGGGCGAAGTATGCTTTAAAACGTAATACAAATAAAAATAAAATAAGAATCTGAATCTTGATATCAGAATACAGGGCAAATATCACTGATGACAAAACTTCAGAACGCTGAAGACCACAATGCAAAATGAAAACTTTAAAATACTGCCAAATACAAAAATACAGAAGTAGTCCTAAACAAACAGGAAGGACACACCATGTTTTTGAGTAGAAAGATCTCATAAAGATGCCAATTCTCCCTGAGTTCATTTTTAAATCTGTAACTGCATAAATCTAATGCCAGATTCTTTCAAACTCTAAAATTTCACTATTTTACAATTTCCTATGAAAACTAAGCCAATTTATTCAACATTTCCTACTAGGTGGTCCCTATGGTAATCCCTCAGGATACAAAACCAGCTAAGATACTGCCCCTAGAGAAATTTCCAATCCACTAGAGCAACACACTGTCGTTCATGAAGGCAAAATTCTTGAATAGCTCCCTATCATTTACCAAAGTGGCACGGACCTCACTGTAATACTAAAGGCCCTCTACAACACGTGCTCAATTTCCCTTTCGAGTTATCTCCCTTGATCCATACTCTAGAGTAAAACTGGCCTGATTCACTCGTTTCACTCCCCATCCGAGCCCATCCATCTGGTTTAACCTTTTCCACGTAAATGTCTGACTACTTTTTCTCTCTATGCCTCAATGTCTATTCTCAGTCTACCTAGGTGAAGTTGAATTTGTAATCCGTGTGACTATTTCTCAGAATTTGTACTTTTCATTATCAGAATGTTACACCGTAACATAGTTATTCAAGCTTCATTCCTTCAAGAAACATTAATTTTGTGTTGATTGAATGCTGATTCTTCTGTTAGCATCAGGCATTCATCTAGGTGCTGGGGACACTTAGAAAAGGAGTAAACCCCCATTAATGATTTTCCTGTTCAGCGTAGCAAATCTTTAAACAGATTCACGTGGCTATTTGATAAGGACTATAGTGATGCATACATACCAGAAAAAGTAGGAGTTTGCCAAATGCAGAGGAAGAAATAAAAGAGTATGTTTTATAGTAGCTAAAGACGAGGAGGGATAACCACCACAAAAAGATAATGCCAGCAAGTTAGGTTTATGACCTGTCCTGAAAAGCACTGCCTTGGAAATCAGGATTTCCTTTAAAGACAAAGGGAAATTATCTCAAAGGCAAATGGGAAGTCACTGAAAGATTTTAAACAGGATAGCAACAATCAGATCTGCAATTCAAAATGGTAACTTGGAAGTGTAGAGAGGTTTAAAAAAAAAAGACTAGATACAAGAAAAACAGTTCACTGATCACTGGTATACTTTAGCAGCAGATACAAATTTAGAGTGGTAGTACTAAAGAAAAGAAATTTGAGAGATACTCAAACCACAGAACATTAGGACTCTGATCAAGTATATTCCAAACTTAAGACTATTGTATTTAAGATAAACATATAATACATCAAGAAAGAAAAAGTGCTGTCAATGAAACTATGTTTTTTTTCCACTTGGAATTTTCATTTTACACATATAGGAAGAACCCTTTTAAGCTGACAGAGACAGAGATTTTTATTCTTTTTTTAAATATTTTTCTGTTTCAATGCTATCATAATGAGGTCATTTTGAAGACATTTAAGCCAGTAATTAAGACCAACAAATAAACCCAACTCACAGAGTTCAACTGAATTAATCACAACATGAACAACTACAACCAAGTTCACACACAAGTAGGCAATGATGAGTGTCATGAAGGTTAAAATCGGAAAAAATATATATATATACAACTGCATATCAGTAAACATGACCGTGTATACATGTTTTTTCTCCCCAGCTAGTAAACACCTTAAAGACAGGGTCAAGTCTAATTTATTTTTGCCCCCTACAGGGCTTTGAACAATGCTGTTAATACTTTGGTTACTCAAGAAATATATCTGTTTATAAAAGAACATAGTACATGTTTATGAACATCCATGGCCACAGTTAGTAGAACCATGCTGAATATGGATTTGATACAGGTACATGTTTTTGAGTGACTTTATCTGGCTGCAAGTCATTCCACTGAATTTTATTTTCCAAGTTATTTCACTCTCTTTTAAGGAAGAATAATTAAAAGCTGAAAGTAACACATTATACCAGTGGGTCTCACGCTTAGTAAATATAAGAAACAATGAGGGAGTTTATTAAAAATGCATATCCCCAAGCCTCAGCACGATAATATTATTTCAGCAGAATCTGGGACAGAGTCCAGGAAGCAACACTTTATTTTATTTATTTTTAATTTAAATCCAAGTTAACATATAGTGTAATAATTTCAGAAACAGAATTTAGTGATTCATCACTTACATAACCAGTGCTCAGCCCAACAAGTGTCCTCCTTAATGCCTCTCACCCTTCTAGACCTTCCCCCCACCCAATACCCTGCCAGCAATCCTGTTTGTTTTTTGTATTTAAGAGTCTCTTATGGTTTGTCTCTGTTTTTTTATCTTATTTGTGCTTCCCTTTCCCTATGTTCATCTGTTTCTTAAATTCCACGAGTGAAATCATATATTTGTCTTTCTCTTGTTTTGCTTAGCATAATACAGTGTACTTTCACATTGTTGCACATGGCAAAATTTCATTCTTTTTGATTGCCACATAGTATTCCCCCACCCACCCACCCACACCTTCTTTATCCGTTCATCAGTCGATGGACACCTGGGCTCTTTCCATATTTTGGCTACTCTTGACAGTGCTGCTATAAATATTAGGGTGCATATGCCCCTAAGAAACAGCTCTCCTGTATCCCTTGGATACATACCTAGTAGTGCAATTGCTGGGTTGCAGCATAGTTCTATTTTCAATTTTTTGAGGAACCTCCATACTGTTTTCTAGAGTGGCTCACCAGTTGGCATTCCCACCAGCAGTGCAAAAGACATCCTCTTTCTCCACATCCTTGCCAATATCTGTTGTTGCCTGAGTTGTCAAGTTTAGCCATTCTGACAGGTGTGAGGTGGTATCTCATTGTGGTTTTGATTTGTATTTCCCTGATGATGAGTGATGTTGAGCATTTTTTCATGTGTCGGCTGACCATCTAGATATCTTCTGTGGTAAACTGTCTATTCGTGTCTTTTGCCCATTTCTTTACTGGATTATTTGTTTTTTAGGTGTTGATTTTGATAAGTTCTTTATAGATTTTGGATACTACTGGCCCTTTATCTGATATGTTGTTTGCAAATATCTTCTCCCATTCTGTCAGTTGCCTTTTACCTTTGCTGATTATTCCTTTTGCAGAAGTTTCCTTTGCCAAAGCTTTTATCTTTATGAGGCCCCAATAATTCATTTTTGCTTTTGTTTCCCTTGCCTCTGGAGACGTGCCAAGTAAGAAGTTGCTGTAGCCGAGGTCAAAGAGGTTTTTGCCTGCTTTCTCCTCTAGGATTTTGATGGCTTCCTGTCTTATGTTTAGGTCTTTCATCCATTTTAAGTTTATTTTTGTGTATGGTGTAAGAAAGTGGTCCAGGCTCATTCTTCTGCATGTTGCTGTCCAGTTTTCCCAGCACCACTTGCTGAAGAGACTGTCTTTATTCCATTTGATATTCTTTTCCTGCTTTGTCAAAGATTAGTTGCCCATACATTTGTGGGTCCATTTCTGGGTTCTCTATTCTGTTCCATTGATTTATGCGTCTGTTCTTATGCTGGTACCATACTGTCTTGATGATTACAGCTTTGTAATACAGCTTGAAGTCCGGAATTATGATGCCTTCAGCTTTGGTTTTCTTTTTCAGGATTGCTTTGGCTATTCAGGGTCTTTTCTGATACCATACAAATTTTAGGATTGTTTGTTCTAGCTCTGTGAAGAATGCTGACGTTATTTTGATAGGAATTGCAGTAAATATGTAGATTGCTTTGGTTAGTACCCAAGAAGCAACATTTAAAAAAGGTAAACCAAAGCCCAACTTCTACTTCAGAATTCCATCAAAACTGCTCTTCAGCAATGACCTACAGAAGGCCAAACAAGTGAAGAACTACAGTATCATTTCTGGCATCTCTGTACCTCAAAATCAATGATCGCATTAGTATTCCCCCTACACATGGTATGGATTTGTTGCTGGGAAGTGGTTGCCCAGTAGGGACTACATTTCCTAGCCCACCACACATCTAAGTATCAGTATGAAATTGGTTTGCAATGGAATGTGAGCAAAAGTTGTGTGTCACTTCTAAGTCAAGGCTCTTTAGAAGCCAGTGTGCCTTCTCCAAGATTTCTTTTCCCCTCATCTCACTGGTTAGATATAGATAATAAAATTCCAAAAGATTACAAACATCCAAGACAGAAGAAAAAGGAGTCCTGAATTATTTCATAAAGATCTGCCTAACAACTATGCACATCTATTCCAGAATGGTCAATAAATAAAAGTTAATTTCTTTAAGTTACTAAAATTTAGGGGTTGCTTATAAGCAGCTAGCATGTCCCTAACTAACAAGTGTGTCTATTCATACAATGATGTAACTGCATACATATATATACATTCATTTAATCAACAAAATGTATTGAAAACCAATTATGTGTTCAAAATATAATCATGAGCAAAAAACAATTATAGCACAAAGGTAGGAAAAGAAGAGACAGGCAGTACACTTTTGTAAGGTTCTTACATTATATGTGAGATAGTATAACGTCATTAGAAACTAAACAGGGATAAGTTAATTATGTATACTATAAACCCTAATGCAATCACTGAGTTAGCACAACAAAGATATATACCTAATAAGCCAAAGGAGACAAGATGAAATCAGCAAAAATATGGAATTAATCCAAAAGAAAGCATAAAAGAAGGAAAAAGAAGAAAAAGGAACATATGGAACAAACAGAAAACAAAAACAGTAATGATGGCATATATAAACAAAACCATATTAATAACACATTAAATGTAAATGGTCTAAACACACCAATTAAAAGGCAAAGATTAACAGAATGGATAAAAAAGCAAAACGATAGCTATATACCACCTGTAAAAAACTCACTTTATAGAAGAAGATAAAAATAGGTTAAAGGTAAAAGAATGGAAAAACAATAACTCTCTGTAGTCTCTTAAAAGAATAATCAGAATAAAGAGAATGGTCGTTGACATAATTTTAATTCACAGGCTGATACAATCAAGAAATATTTTCATATTCAAGACATTTTCAAGACTTAACCTCTAAGTATTAATACTATCTTGTACATTCATAATTCACTGTATGTATATGTTCACATGTCATTACTATTTGAATTACCTCAACAGGACCTCTAAATACAGCAAATAAAATACTTTAAAAGAAATTCTCAACTTGAGCTAAGAAATTAGCAATCTGTTCTCATCAATAAGTAACCACAACACATTCTCAATGATAGATATATATGCTCAATAGTTCAGCTCTACATAAACTGTGATTGCACTTACTACTGTGTATTAAGACAACAGAGTCTGATCCAGATGGCTTCTGCCAAATACAATCACATATCCCTTCCCTTTGGAAAAAAGATAAAAAGGCTACTGATTTTTCTTTTCGATAAAATATATTTAACCAGAAATGTTTTAAAATATCTGTGTGGCTATTTTAGCTATCAGCCATTCACTGAAGCATTCATAAGGAAGCATAAATGTCAGGCATCGTACTGAATTCTGCTAAGCACTAGGGATACAAACAACAATTTACACTCTTAAGAGACAAATCTGGTAGCAAGAGAGAAGGAATATGTGTTTGTGAAATGTCATAACATGCTAAAAATTACACATTTAAAATATGCCCTATCTTCTCAAGTTTCTAAATGTGAATTGGCCCATTTGACCTAAGTTGTCAAATTTATATAGGAAGTTGTTCATATTATTCCTTTATTGTATTTTTGATGTCTACAGAATCTGTAGTGATATCCCATTTCATTCCTGCTATTAATAATCTGTCTTTGTCAGTCTTGTGAGAGGTTTGTCAGTTTCATTATTTTTTAAAGAATCAGCATTTTGTTTCATTCATTTTCTCTAGTTTTTCTGTTGTCAATTTCATTGATTTCTGCTCTTTATTATTTTCTTCCTTCTGCTTGCTCTGCTTTTGCTTTTTCTAGGTTCTTTTTTTATAATTTTTAAAAATGTTTTTATTTATTTTTGAGTGAGAGAGAGAGAGAGAGAGAGCGCACATGAGTGGAGGAAGAGCAGGGAGAGAGAGGGAGACAGAATTTGAAGCAGGCTCCAGGCTTTCAGCTGTCAACACAGAGCCCAACATGGGGCTCAAACTCACGAACCGTCAGATCATGACCTGAGCTGAAGTCGGACACTTAACCGACTGAGCCACCCAGGTGCCCCTTTTTTTCTAGGTTCTTAAAGTGAGAGCTTAAGATTGCTGATTTGAGACTTTTTCCTTTTTCTAATTATAAATATTTAGCACTATAAATTTCCCTCTGAAACTTAACTGCAGTCACAGAAAAAGAGCAAGACATAGCCACAAATCTGGGAATAGCAGAAATTTTAAAGATGACCAAATGGGAAACAGAACAAATTACCAAAAAAGGAAAATTCTCCAAGATACAGAAAATATTCAAGCCCAGCTGAATGGCAAAGGGAATTATTACTAAAACAAATCCCCCCCCCCCAAAAAAATGACTTGAACTAAATGACTTCAAGTGAAGGACCATAAAGTCAACCATATACTAGAAGGGGAAAACCCACACATGGAACATAACCCATCAAATCTGTGTTAATATTAATGTAAGACAGGGAGCAGGCAATGTAGTGGTTTCAGATTCTCATTTTTCCAATTAGTAATCTTAGATGAGCTTCTTTACTACTACTCCACGAATTTCAGAGATTCCCAGATGCTGCCCAACAGGAGCTGAGGCTACACATATGAGAAGGTAGGTATAAAACTACAATGATTTCATTTGAGTTGCCCCACTTCATGAGTAAACATTAATTTCAAATACAAAACATGGAAGAATAAAGCATCTTTTCTGCTTACCCTCTGAGCTTTTGCAAGTTCTTCTTTTAATCTTTCATAGCCCTTTTCTCTGACTTCCAAAACAGATGGGCTTCGTAAACGGGACAGACTATCAGTACTCAACCCAAATATATCGTCACTGCCATCACAAGCCTCTGGTATAGTAGCACCCTGTAAAAACTCCCTCTCTGCATTACAGTTGTCCTTTCTCGCAGTTAATTTAGTTAACCCAGCTGTGACTGCAGAGGTAGAACAAGGCGCTGGATCTGTAACATGGATGCTATAAAGGAGAGTTCAGGAAACATCAGCATATGGTCATACAAAACTAGCATAAACACAAAAAGTCTGGAATGGCACTAATATTTAATTAATAGCCTTAGCTTTAAAACTAAGGTAATTTATAAATTATTTATTAATTAAAAAGTCAGTCAAAGCTAACACATTCCAAGTCTAATAGCCACATACGGCCAATGGCTAGCACATTTTCATCATCACAAAATTCTATCAGATAGTGCTACTCTAGAACTGGGGTCGGCAAATTAAATGTAGGCTAAATTCAGCCTGCTACCTGTTTTATAAGGCTCACGAACCAAGATTCATTTTTACATTCTCAAATGGTTGGGGGAAAAAAATCAAAATAAAAATACTTTGTGACATGGGAAAATTATGTAAAATTCAAAATTCAGTGTCCATATGTACAGTTTTATTGGATTTTTTTCATTTATGTACTGTCTGTGGCTGCTTTCACATTTTAAAGGCAGAGCTCAATAGCTGCAACAGAGACTGTATGGCCAGCAAAGCCTAAAATATTTACCACCTGGCCCTTTACGTAAAAAGACTGCTGACCCCTGCTCTTCAACATTAACATGTATTGCTCTCTTCATGGACATGCTTTTATTATTTAAATTTTCTAAAATATTAAAACTGAAAATAAGGCAAACAAGCAAGCTGTCATTTGTTTAACATGATACTCCAAAATAAGTATCTTAATGATCTCCTACCTGATACTAGATATTTCTGCACAATTTAAACGTCTGGGGGATGAATACACAGGTTGTGTAGGAAGGTCGGAAACATCTAAGGCATTAGCCTGAATGGGGGCAGAGCACAGAGCTGAAGGATGTGGCCGGTAGATGACACTTGGTGAGGTAGTCTGCTCTTGAGTTCCTGATTCATACACACCAAGAAGGTCTGGAGAAGTAGGTGAAGCAAGGTTTACTTCATGGAAGCCTTCCAAGGGGTCATTAGCCATAGCAAAAGCCTCATCATAAGATAACCTATGTTAAAACAAAAAGCGGAGTTATTTTGATAGTGCCATTTAAAATTATATTAACAAAATAAAACTAAATTAAAATTAAATATATAACTTGTAAAATGTTTTTTTAATGTTTATTTATTTTTGAGAGAGACAGAGCATGCATACAACCAGGGGGTAAAAAGAGAGACACAGTGAGAGAGGGACAGAGAGAAGGACCACACTGCCAGCAGACAGCCCAACACAGGGCTCAAACTCATAAACCATGAGATCATGACCTGAGCCAAAACCAAGAATCAGACGCTTAACTGACTGAGCCACCTAGGCGCCCCTTTATAAAATGTGTTTTTAACAACAGTCCATTATAAAGAATAAACTTCTAATAAAAATATTTAAAAAAACACTATTATCACTTAACATTTATTAAGTGATCTCAGAGCATAAATATTACAAAATACAGACAATCTGATTTGGAATAAACTTGAAAGTTATAGCTAATGTTGTCAAACTGAGTAATTTAATAAGTAACAATGAGGAATAAATAAAAATTTCTTTGATATTTTTAACTTTTCTATCATATGATATTGGTTAGAGTAAATAGAAGATGCAGTAAAGATATGCGTATGTATGTGTATGTATATATATAAAGATATATATACATAAAGATATATATACATATCTATATATATCTTTATATATATATCGATATACATGTATGTATATCGATATATATATCTATATATATATCTTTATATATATATATATATACACACACATATATACATATATACTCACACTTAAAATGAGATATATACACTATACTATATAGTTGACCTTTGAACAACACTGTGGTTGGGGCACCAACTGCTGAAAATCCACATGTAACTTTTAACTCCACAACATCTTAACTACTGTTAGCCTCCTCTTGACCAGAAACCGTAATGATAACATAAACAGTCCATTAACATA
Organism: Neofelis nebulosa; assembly: GCF_028018385.1. NCBI lineage: Eukaryota > Metazoa > Chordata > Mammalia > Carnivora > Felidae > Neofelis > Neofelis nebulosa. The sequence goes on from NC_080789.1 coordinate 47,790,081, forward strand.
TATTTTGTACTTATATGTATTATATATTGTGTTCTTACAATAAAGCTAGAGAAAAGAAAATATTAAAACCATAAGGAAAAGAAAATACATTATAGTACTGTATTGTGTTTATCCAAAAAAAAAAAAACCCCACATAAAGTGAACCCGTCCAGTTCAAAGTCATGTTGGTCAAGGATCAACTGATAAATTCAAGTTCAGGTAAGAGCTGCAGAATTTTCATATACCTTTTACCCAGATTATGAAACTGTTAACACTTTGGAACCACTTGAGAATAGGTTTCAGACATGATGCCCATTACTGCTTAATATCTCAATATATGTATCTTAAATGCAAGGACATTTTCCTGTCTAACCACAAAACCATCAAAATCAGGAAATTAACACTGATTGATATTACAATCTATTCAACAGGCCCCAGTCAAATTTCACTGATTGTCCCAATGATGGCTTTATTTATAGATCCAGGATCCAATCTAGGATAATGTGTTGCATTTCTCTAAGCCTTCAATTTCTCCTGGGGTGCATGGGTGGCACAGCTGGTTAAGCATCAGAGGCTGACTTCTGCTCAGGTCATGATCTCGTGGTTCGTGGGATCAAGCCCCACGTCAAGCTCTGTGCTGACAACTCAGAGCCTGCTTGCGATTCTCTCTCTCCCTCACTCTCTCTCAAAATAAATAAACATTTAAAAAAATTTAAATTTCTCCTCTGATAGGATGAGAATGAGAATGACAACATTGTCTCCATTCTCCAAGGTGCTGTAAGGATTAATGGGGACAATCCAAAGAAAGTACTTAGTGGCGTACTATGTACTTGGTACACAGTATGGCCTCAAAAAACATTTGTTACCATAACTGGCCATTAACAATAACATGTATACTTCTGCATCTACATAATCAAAAAATATTTCATATAACCACTCAATTATATCACAAAGTTTACATTAAAACTAAAAACTGTACCACTCAAATTTTTCACTTGAATGTGAAAGAACTCATAAATCCTTTATTAGTTTTCCACTATCTACAGAATACAGTCCAAACTAAACAGCCTGGAAACCAAGTCTTCTATGATCTGAGCCCAACACCTCTTCCCAGTTTTTTCCTTCCTACAATAAAACTTTGATAATCGTGAGTGATACCCTACCAAAATTCTCAAACGCAAGCACCAATATAGTACCTAATTTCTTCATAAAATACAGAAAATTTCATTAAACTGAAAAATTATACTTTTATATCCTTTTAAAAATGTTTGAAACAAGACAAGTAGAAAACAAAAAGGCCGCAGTAAAATTGGCAAAGAAGACAGGTAACCTAATATAATCTCTCGAAAGTGCAATTACAACATGTCACAAACCTTCAAAGATATATACGGACAATGAAAGCTATAGCTATTATATCTGCAACTGCCAAATTTCAAATCCAGTGTTTTCTCTGTTGTAGCAAATAATAATTTTAGTCTTCAAAATGAAACTAATTCTTGTTTTTTTCACCCAAAATATTCACTACACCAAATGAAAGGTCCTATTAACAAGGAATTTAAAGTGTTTAATACTTACTATTTTTCATCCAAAAGAATATTTTCATTCCTTATTCATAATACATACATATACCAAACAAACATTAACCCTGAAAATTTCATTTTCATTTGAATACGGTTTACTAATCACACTCACTTTTAAGCAGAAAACAGGTTTTCTCATTAACCTTTCGACATTTTCTGGGTAACCATTTGATACTTTCTTTCAACCATCCCATATACCTTTAATTCATGTCTTTATACCTTGGAAGTTCATGGAATCATAGAATGTGAAAGCATTTGCATTTCTGGAAATGCAACACGGTACAAACCCTATTGAGGAAAATTTGACAATATCTGGCAAAATGACATATTCATTAAACCTATGACCCAACATGCCTACTTTTAGGGCTTTATTCCAAAGATAAACTGGCAAAATAAAAAAGAACAGATAAATACATAAGGCTAGCAACATTAGCAAAAGTCTTGTTACAGCAAAAGACTGAATGAGCTAATAATGTACATGCTCATAATGAAGCACTATGCAGCTGTAAAAAATAAATAATATCTACATACTGCTATGAGGGGATTTTGAGGCTACAGTAACATTAAAAAACAAAATAAATAACTATGCACAGGAAGCTACCTTTTACCTAAAAAAGGAGAAAATACAAGTTAATTTCTATGTCTATATGACATATAGATGTATTACTATGTATACATACTTATATTTTAAAAGTGGAAGGATAAACCAAAACCTAATAGAAATGGTTATCTATAGGAAGGGGGAGATAATAGGAAGAGGAGATAGGCATGAAAACTAGACTTTTCCAAACGGATTTTGCCTTGTATTTGAATTTGACCTTGGAACCACATAAACAAAAAAACAAGATTAAATTTTAAAAAAGAATCTCTAAAAATAAAACAAATGATTCAGGCTATGTACTGAGATGGTGGCTTACCAACATAGAAAAGAGCTACTGCAAATGATTTTAAAACATTAAAACTATACAGAATATATTCTAAAGATAAAAAATGTGAAAAGAGTTATAAACTATTTTCAGTAATCGTATTAGTAATGTTGATATCCCTATTCTGAAACTATTTTATATAATACCAGGCAAATAAGTTATTATGCTAATGTCATTCAGAATTAAGATTTTCAGCACATGAGAAGAGCTATAAATATAAAATCAAAGAAGCAAAAACTCTGAAGTTCTACATTTGAATCAGAAAAATCAGAAAAAAAATTTCTATTAAAACAAAAATTCCTAAATGTATCCACTGAGGTGGTGTAACAACAGTAACCACTCAGGAGCAATGAGTAATGCCCAGAGTAATACCATTTCCTACAAAAAAAAGAACGAGGGCTCCTCAGAGGAATAGCTGATTTCCAGGCCAAGGGCAGTAACGTACAAAAAGACCCTGGAACATCCTGTTATACCAGGAAGCAAGAAGGCCATCAAAGACTACTGGAGTGGCATCAAAAGGATTCCCACTCACCAAAGATGAGACAACCTGAACATCAAAAAGATATTATCTGTAAGGAACGAAAACAAAAATATTTTTAAATTTATGAAACTCATGATCATAAATAAAAACAAAATCTCACTGATCCCCTTTGATTGGTGCTAGGGAGCTGATTCATTATTTTGAAAACTGGTAAAATAAAGAATCAGGTACTTACCCTGATTTTCTTGTACATCAGAGAACTAAACAGTTTATGAGAAAACGCTCTTTTTAAAAGAATTCCATTTAATAAATATGAATTTGCAATCCTAATAAAATGGGTCTAGGCATCAATAATGAATAGCTATTAAAGCCATAAGGTAAAAAGCTATGTGGGGAACTTTACAGTTAGTGGATCAGAACAACAGGACCTGAACTCACTGATGACATCTTATCACAAAAAGAAATTAAGACATTATGGGATTATGTGGTGAAGTAAGAAATGGACAGCACCACCATCCATGAAGCATTCTTGCCACCCTCAAAAAAAAGGGGGGGATCCCAAACAAATCAAGCCTGTAGGTAGGTCTTCACAGAAAAGAAACAAACATGTTAAATAACACCACAGGGACAAAACAGCAAAATCTAGACTTTGGGAAACTCTACTAGGCAAACCACCTGGTTTTTTCAATAAAATAGAAAAAAAAAAAAAAGGTAGAGGGAACTTACAAATTTAAAGAGAATTAACAGATATAACTAAATACAATGTGAGGATCTTGTTTGAATTTTTGAATAAAGCCAACTAGAAAACAAAATTATGAGACAAACAAGGAAACTTGAGCACTGGATATTACTGATGTTATGAATTACTGTCAATTTTTAGGGATAATGATATTATGGTTATATATAAAAAAAAATCCTTACCTTTTAGATATATGTACTGAAAATTACTTGGATTTGCTTCAAAATAACCCAGAGGGAGAAGGAGGGAACGGGACTCTGAGCCATCCAACTACCAGTCCCAATCATATAGGATGGTAAGGCAGTTTCTCTCAGAATAGCAGCTAGTATTTTTTGAGCACTTACTAAATATCAAGTGTAGTTCCAGTGCATTTATAAAGACACTGCAGCTTAAGACAGCCAGGACGAAGACCTCCATCTGTTGAACTCCAGACTCCGAGCTCTTAACCACAACATACTACCACCAGTTGAACTGCTTTGCCATTCCAGTGTTAGACTGTTTGAGTAAAAATGTTTCTTATGTTGGAATAAAATCCATCATCCCTGCAACATCCATCTTATTTTTCTGACCTATATACATACTATTTCAGCTATTCTTTCAACAAGTATTTTGAGGGCCTGCTATGTGTCAGGCTCTGGGGAAAGAAGATGAAAAATTTGTCTCTGCTCCCAAACAGTCTGAAGAAAGTAGGAGACTGCCAAGTAGAAGCAATGATACAGTGTAATAAATGCCACAGAAGACACAAAGGGTATTCAGAGACCAGAGAGGAGGCGGCAAATGAATCACAAGAAAGACTTCCAGAAAAAGTAAAGCCGAAGAAAAGACCCAAAGAACAAGAAACTAATGAGAAAGATAAAGTTCTTTGAAGGGCTTTTCAGGCATGTCTGAGGTGTGAAAGCAAAGCATTTATGGAGAATACAAATAGACTATAAACTGAAACAAAAGTAACGAACATAAAATGCAAGTCTCAAAGAGAGGCAGGTTTGAATTCCCTTCCGTCAAATTATTGGGCCAACCCGTGCCTAGGTTTCTCATCTGGAAATCTGTGCCTGGGTTTTCTACCTTATATGCTGAGAAATAAAAGAAACGTACATAACACTTGGGACAGCACCCTTGGGCAGGGCATCTACCTACAAGTTTTCATTCTGGAGGATACATTTAAACTTTGTTTAAATTCAAGTCACTTCTGAAAAAGATTATTTTAAGATTAAATTCAGTGCCTTTTTCAAGCATGTACAATTTCCATAAAATGTAACTTAGCTAGTAATCAGCCACCAATCACACTGGTCTGAAAATCTTTTGCTCTTTAAAATATATGGAAGCTTGGGGCACCTGGGTCGCTCAGTCAGTTAAGCATCCCACTTCAGTTCAGGTCATGAACTCATGGTTCACGAGTTCCAGTCCCACACTGGGCTCACTGCTGACAGTTCAGAGCCTGCTTGGGATTCTCTCTCTCCCTCTCTCTCTGCCCCTCCCTCGCTTGCATCTCTCTCTCTCTCTCTCTCTCTCCCTCCCTCTCCCTCTGTCCCTCCCTCCCTCAAAAATAAACATTTAAAGAGGTGCCTGGGTGGCTCAGTCGGTTAAGCAGCCGACTTCGGTTCAGGTCACGATCTCGCGGTTCATGAGTTTGAGCCCAGTGTTGGGCTCTGTGCTGACAGCTCAGAGCCTGGAGGCTGCTTCAGATTCTGTCTCTCCCTCTCTCTCTGCCCCTCTCCCACTCATTCATATTCATTCTCTCTCTCTTCTCTCTCTCTCTCTCTCTCTCTCTCCCCTTCTCTATTTATTTTGAGAGGGAGAGAGAGAGAATTCCAAGCAGGCTCCCTACTGTCAGCACAGAGCCCAACCCAGGGCTCAAACGCACGAACAGCAAGATCATGACCTGAGCCAAAACCAAGAGCCAGATACTCAACCAACTTAGCCACCAACGCACCCCAAAACAGTTTATTTCTGATTAGCCATATGTATTTCATGTTATTTCTTCTTTTTAGAAGTCAGTATTATCACAGCTAAAACAGCAGCCAATATTTAAAGTTAACTCTGTGTCAGATATTGTTGCTAAAAAGTTCATATGTATTAACTTATTTAATAAATGCCTAGAAAATTTCCAGTAACTTGTCATAAAAATTCTTTTTTCTATTTAGAGTGAATTTTCTAACTGAAAATAAAAAACATCCCTAGAATAACTCAAGAAACTAAGATGAATTGCTGCTACAATATTTTCAATTAAAAACTAAAGCACTTGGATAAAATGGATACACATACACAATTTAAATGAAATCGAGAAACTCAATTTCTATTATAGTCCAAAAGAACAAATAAAATCCATTTTCTCACAAAAAGCATATTCCCCTTATTTGACTTACTTAACAAGAAACAAAAGATTTACCTCTAAGGAAAGAAAACTTTAAGGCTGTAATCTTAATCTTTTTTAGACCAATTTAATATCTGAAAATTAAATAATTTTAATTCTATATTTACTAAAATTCCTCCAAGCTATATGCACCACAGCAGAACAGAAACACCAGTACCTAAAGAAGAAAGTTCAAGTCTTAGCTTTGATCAACCTCTAACTTACACCTGCAAACTTGGGCAGGTGAATTAAACTTCTCTGAGCCCCAATATCTTCATCTATTTAGCGATGGAATTGGAACCAATGATCCTGATTATAAGGTGGTGGGTGAGTGTATCTGTAGGCCAGAAGGAAGACCAGATTCTGACTTTCTGATGGGAAGAATTAACCAGTGTTAATCTAATACTTGCCAAATATCAGCACAAACATCATCAAGAGGAAAAAAAAAAAACAACGGTTGTTTTGTTTGGTTTAAAAATATTGTTCGGGGCGCCTGGGTGGTTCAGTCGGTTAAGCGTCCCACTTCGGCTCAGGTCATGATCTCACGGTTCGTGAGTTCAAGCCTCGCGTCAGGCTCTGTGCTGACAGCTCAGAGCCTGGAGCCTGTTTCAGATTCTGTGCCTCCCTCTCTCTCTCTGACGCTCCCCCGTTCATGCTCTGTCTCAAAAGTAAATAAACGTTAAAAAAAAAATTTTTTAAATATTGTTAAATTATAGGCATACTGTTCTAAATGTTCTTCCTCAACAAAGCAAGCATCTATTATATTATACTATATATACTGTATATAACATACAGAAATGTTTACATCTGTATTATTTTCCTCTTTCAACTTACTGAAAGACTGCTGGAGGATGGAAAGCAGGGAGGAAGGTACAGATGCTTTTAGTAATTCCCAAATGACTCAATTCAGCATGAATTATGGAAGAAACAGCCTGTCATTAAAAATTAGATTGCTATCTCAACAGTGTATAACGAATTAAAGTGTTACAAATTCCATTGTCACTTCCTTAAAAACCACCAATATTTAAATTTTATTTATTAAATACATTTATCCATATATAATATTAGTGTATTTAATAAGTTTTTTTATCAATTGTGTCTATTCTATTTGGAATGGAAGGATGATTGCCAGCTTCAACTCCTCGGGGCAAATCCTGGCACCAAGTTCTAAGAATGGTGCAATGAAATGGGACTAAAGAGAAGGTACACAGCCTGTTGTGAGCCACTAAATCATTACCCTGAGGGCTGGGGGAGGGAAGGAAATGTTTCAGGAGAAGTAAAATATAAGTTATAAGTAATATAAGTTATAAAATGTAAATAAAATATAACATAAAAAATAAAATTTTAAACCCTGTGTAGGAATTCAATAGGTCGACAAGGCAGGGCAATAATACAGGACAGTCAGGGAATAACAGTCTGGCACTAATGAAACTAACAAAGAAGAGAAGGACAGAACATCAGGCTAGAGAGGCAGATATGTGACAGATCATTAAAAGCTTCATTTAACATGGAAAATGCTGCTTGTAGTTTATCCTGGAGAGATGGTCAGATCTACATTTTACCAAGTGTAGATACACTTTGATGTAGTAAAGACTAGTGCAGTTAGTGGAGATTAGAAAAAATAATTCCCAAGGCAATAAGGACTTTAACTAGAGAGAAGAGACTAGAGGCAACTGGTTAAGAGGTTACTGCAACAGGCTAGCCAAGAGATTACAAAGGTCTGATCTAATGTCAATCTCGATACTTTGATATTGGAAGGAATGGAAGTACACACATATATATATACACACACATGAAAAACCTTCAGGACACCGTCATTCGTATTTATATACACATACATGCACATACACATTACACACATACACACCTATACTCTGCATGTGTGATACACACACACACAAACACATTATATACATAATTCCAGTTATTCCTCACACCAACCCTTTGAACTGGTTCTTACTTTTTTAGTTTTTTTAATGTTTATTATTATTTTGAGAGAGAGAGAGAGAGAGAGAGAGAGAGAGCGCAGTGAAGGGGAAGAGAGAAAGAGGGAGACACAGAATCCGAAGCAGGCTCCGGGCTCTGAGCCATCAGCACAGAGTCCCGACGCGGGGCTCAAACTCAGACTGTGCGATCATGACCTGAGCCGAAGTCAGACACTTAACTGACTGAGCCACCCCGGCGCCCCTCGTATCTTTTTTTTTTTTTTTTTTTTTTTTTTTACAGAAAAAGAACTTGAGGCTCAGAGAGAATAATTAATTTCATCCAGATCAAACATGTCAATAAATAACAGCTAGGATTCAATCCTGGTGTGTCTGATTCTGACACCTGACTCCACTACATCCAAGAATCACTTAAAAGATAAAACTGATGGGGGGGAAAGGCTAGATTCAGATAAATGGTAGATCAAGACAGATGCACTCTAGGGCAGGTCTCACCCAACCATAAGTAAGTGAACAATCTAAACAAGAACACAGTTTAATCCTGTACTTACTTTCAGAAAGGGAAAACTAAAGTTTCTCTAATGCACAGCTACTAAAATAAGCATTTGCTATTGCAATGTGTTCTTTCTATTCTTTCTTCCCACATTCTCTTTGCTATCACCATTTCCTCCTCTATTTCGCTATGTGGGGTTTAAAATACTTATTTAGCCTCTTATAGAACTTAGGGGAATGAAGGAAGCATATAAATAAAAATAAAGAGACTTGATTTTATTATAGCGGCCTTATTATATATTCAAAAATGTGTAGATATTTGATACAAAGGAATTATTAATTTATTTTTATTTTTTTAATATTTATTTTTGAGAGAGAGAGAGTACACACATGAGTAGGAGAGGGGCAGAGGAGGAGAGAAAGAGAATACTAAGCAGCTCTGTGCTGTCACCATAGAGCCCAACACAGGGCTCGAACTCATGACCCATGAGATTATAACCTGAGCTGAAATCAAGAGTAGGATGCTTAATGTACCAAGCCACCCAGACACCCCTATTGTTAATTTTTTTTTAAGTGTATAACAGTATTGTAGCTAACTGCCCTTCACGCTTTAAAAAAACATACTGAAATATTTACAGATGAAAGTATACAATGCCTGGAATTTGCTCAAAATAACACAAGAAGGGGAGAAACAGATGTGGCAGGACTGACTCTTCTTGCTGACTACTGGGGTTAAATGACAGGAACTTTGAGATCCATTACATTTTTGCAAGCACTTATTTGAAATTCTCCATTAATTAGAGAGCTTTCAAATTTATTCAAACACTATATAAATAAGGAAAAAGACCAAAACAGTATGTTACTTACATATATATAGATAGAGATATAACAGTATGTTATTTATATATAAATCATTTTCTCTCGGGGGCCTGGGTGGCTTAGTCAGTTAAGCGTCTGACCCTTGATCCTGGCTCAGGTCATATTCTCAAGGTTCATGAGATCGAGACCCAAATGGGGCTCTACGCTGACAGGGGGGAGCCTGCTTGGAATTCTCTCTCTGCCCCTCCCCCACTCGTTCACACACTCTCTCTCAAAACACATAAATAAACTTAAAAAAAAAAAAAAGGAAAGAAAAGGGAAAACAAGTTTTTCTTTCTGATGTCTAGGGATCAAATATAATTCTTTTCCTAACAGGAAATTAATGCACATTTACTTATTGCCTTTTGAATTTATTTTGTTTTCGTTTTTTATATTTTACCCTGATGTGTCAACCAGGTGCCCCCAAATACTCAATACTATTATCTGGACACATAAAATTACAATGCACTTAATTGGTTCAAAGCTATCATTTGTATGCTCCTATAAACTTCTAAGGTACTCTCACATTCTTCCATAGATTTCCTTTATACTAGATTGTCAATTCATATATGTAGAATTCTATTAACTTACATTATGCTTATGTTTACAATCCTGTTAACTACAGAAATTTTCATTCTTTTCCTCTGATCTAAGTAATCTCAGCTTATGGCTATAGCTATCTAATTTTGTGTTGCTGATATTCTAAGATAAATCAAGACTACTATTTCACTTCTTTCTAACCATGACTAGATACAGCTGAAGCTTATGAAACTGCCTCATTTGTTGTAAACTGAAAGGGAAAGCAGAAGAGAAAAACACAGAGAGCAAGTTAATGCTACCTGTTGGAAGTATCCCTCTCTTCCTCCCCTTCGCCCACACACAGTTCTCACTCTGAACACATTTCCATTACTACTGCTAGATGACTTTCAATACATCCCGACATTCCTCCACTGACACCCATCACCAAACACAGCCCAGTACCTACAGGTATACCAGGCCCAGTTCAAACGCTATAAAATGGGCTAGGATAACTTAAGTCCTGCCTTCAAAGCATGTGCACACTAGAGGAAGGGAACTCAAGGTCAACAAAACTTACAGGACAGTATGAATACCAAAACTAATATATATCAAAATAGAGTCATTTACTCAGTGCTCTGGAAGAATAAAAGAGAAAAAAAAAAGTACTACCTAGCAAAGCTAAGGAGATCAGTAGAGAAAAGGAGAAATTAGCTAGCCAGGAGTTTTCAAAAGTTTTGTTATTTTATTTTTAAATATCAAGTGTACTTAAGTAACTTAGCAACCAATTTACTATCCTTTATTGAACTATACCTTAACCAAAACTCTACACAAGACAAAGCTTTTACACTTGAAAAGTGTACCTCCTCAGAATATCCTGAAAGCTCTCCCTCATTACCTCAACACACAGTATCTCTACCCACAACTCATCATTTCTCTCCACTCTCCAACTATTCTAGCACTTTGTGTTATTTGGCACTCGTTAAAATTACAATGGGGTGCCTGGGTGGCTCAGTCATTAAGCGCCCAACTTCGGCTCAAGCCATGATCTCATGGTTCGTAAGTTTGAGCCCTGCATCCGGCTCTGTGCTAACAGCTCAGAGACTGGAGCCTGCTACAGATTCTGTGTCTCCCTCTCTCTCTCTGACCCTCCCCTGCTCACACTCTGGCTGTATCTCAAAGAATAAACATTAAAAAAAAAATTACAACAATAACACATATGAGAAATGCAGATGCCTTCTAAATTTTGAGGAACTTATCAAAGCTACAGGAATGATTATAAGGTCTGCCTTTCACACTCCATGAATACTTTCCTTTAACCACCACGGTGACCTGCAAAGTAGATGCTCAATGAATATTTGATTTAAAAAAATCTCTGGTGACACATAAAGAATTAGTTATTATGCTAAGTATCACATAAAAGCTTAATTAAAACAATTCTTCAGCATGACAACCTACACATGAAGTAGCAGAGCAAAGTGGTTAAGAGCACTGCTCTCAGTGGTTAAAGATAAACTGCCTGACTTCTAATCTAGTCCTATCATTTAATTAGCTGTGTGACCTTAAGGAAGCTACATAACCTCTCAGTGTCTCAATCTTCTCAACTATAAAATGGGATAAAGCAGGAGTGCCTGGGTGGCCCAGTCAGTTGAGTGTCCAACTCTTGATTTAGGCTCAGGTCATGATCCCATGAGATCGAGCCCCACATCAGGCTCTTGCTGAGTGTGGAGCCTGCTTGGGATTTTCTCTCTCTCTCTCTCTCTCTCTGTCTCTGTCTCTGTCTCTCTCCCTTCCTCCGCCCTTCGTCCTCAGTTGCATGCTCTCTAAAATTAAAAATAAAAATGAAATAAAATGGAATAAAACAGTAGCTAACTCGTAAGTCACTGTAAGAGTAAATGACTTGGTACAGTGTTTATACCAGAACCTGACACAGAGTAAGTTGTAAGTTCAATAATAGTAGTAGCAGTAGTGGTATTGCCATCACCAAAAAACCTGGATACTTTGTAGCCAGAAATTCAAATGATAGTAACACCTTTTATCTGAGGTCTCCTTATAGTTACAAAGCTCTTCCACAGAAGATGTAGAAAGGAATGGAAGAGCAAGCATGTTAGGAGTTCCATTAACCCTGGCTCTACCATTAATCATCTACAGGACCACTGACAACTAAGTACCCACAGGCAAGTTAGTTTGCCTCTCTGAGCCTCAGTCTCTGATCTGTATAATGTGGTAATACCATCTATACCCCAGGAATGTCCTGAGGACCAAAGGGGTCAAGGTATGTAAATCAACAAGCACAGTGTATGGCCAACTACCAAGCTAATATCTGTTCCTTTCTCCCACTCCCATACCTCACATGGACTATCCCATTTGATTCTCATCCCCCCATTATGATATTCACATCAGGCTGAACGACATTAAAAAGAATCGAGGGGCGTCTGGCTGGCTCAGTTGGAAGAGTATGAAACTCTTGATCTCGGGGTTGTGAGTTTGAGCCCCCAGCTGGGTGTGGAGATTAACTTAAGTAAGTAAATTAATAATATATTTAAAAATAAATAAATAGGTAAAAATACTTGAAAGCTGGCAAATTCACTCTATCCATTTACAAATAGAGAAAATAAGCTCAGAACGGTTAAATGATTTACTCAAGGTCACATGCACGGTAAGTAATGAAGCTAAAGCTTTAAAACAGATTAAAATTTTTTCATTTCGCTAGCTAGCTAACTGGTTAGGTGAGTCCCTCTCAGGAAGGGGGGGAAAAAAAAAGGTACCATAATACATGCAAAATTACTGTAACCTACAAGTTTTTGTTCTGCCATATTAAAAATTGATGGGGACCTAGATTTCTAAGAAACCTTCCATTGTAAAAATTATCTGTGCAATGTCTATGTATGTGTTGTGGTGAACTAAGGGTTTAAAGAAAATTATAGGAAAAAAATATTAAAGGAAGCATATGCATAACTATACTGATTCAAAAAGTACAACTGGATCTAATTAGAAACCCCTCAAGTAGCTGAACAGCAAATGTCCATCCTAGTGAAAGGGTACAGGTATCTAATACCACAGCAGTATTGTTTGCCAAACACACAAGGAAGAGTTATATTAAAGTGTCCACTTCGGTTAACAAAGGTATGGACTAATATGTAACTTTACTGTAGTGAAAAAGAAAAAAACTCATAAGGCTTTTCTTCCAGTAGTAAGAAATGCACTATTGTAGTACAAATGTAGAACTGCTAAACTAACTTCTATAAATTCTACATGGGCTTTAGGATTAGATCACATAAACCATAGTTGGGATTCAATGTCTGCCCGAACATGAAAAGTCCTAACAAAATGCACAGTACTGGTAAATAAATGACAAATGTTAACAGAACAAGGCCCCATAAACCTGGTGGAATATTTAACAGTATCAAATATTTACTGTGATCAGTCTACAAATCTATTCTGCTGCTTTTCTCCTTGATTTGTCATCCACCATTTTACAAAAACCCTACGGACAACAAAATAAGAAAGAGGATAATGAACAAAAACTGGGTCTTTCAACAGATTTACATAGAACAGTTTTGTTTTAATCCGCTTATGGGTCTCCTCCAATTATGTAATCGTTCCACGGCAAAAGATTACACGGCTTTTTCCTACACTGAAAGGAAGGGGTTGGAGGGAGAAACAGGAGTGTGAAACAGGTAGCCTCAAAATATGCTCTATTTCCACGAAACTAAACTGTCTGCTTCTTAGGGACCAGTATGAACTCAGCATTCTTAATTTTCGAGACCTTACCCTTTAGCCATTACAGATTTGTTTTCTTAATCCCATAACAACTGGCAACTCTTCACGTGCTGCAGATTCCACCTAACATCATCACTTCTAGAGTCCATTAGAGCCGGCTGGTCCCAGGGCGGTCAGAGAGTTGTCAACGCTGAAAGGGCAGTGTAATTACAATTACGTCGGTGCAGCTCTTCTCAACTCCCCGAAACAAAAGTCAGGCTGAAATGCTCTGCCACCCTAAGGCGCGCGACTCCGGGCGCTCGCTCCGGTCCCCCAGGTTTCGCCGAAACCCGCCGAGCGTGACCTCTACGCCTCGGCACCGAGCCTCGCTTGTCCTTTTCTACGACCCCAGGTCCAAGCCTACGGCTTCATCCTGCTCCAGGTCCCGCGCAGCGCGGGGCTGCACACTTGTTCGGGGAACTCTTAGACCCCCACCCCCTCCGCGACCGCAGGTCCCCAGCTCCCGGCCGCGCGCGCCCCGCCGACAGGTAACCGGGATTCCGGCTCACAGCCGCGGGCGCTCGGGACCGCGCAGTTAATGAGTAACGCGCCCGCGTCCGGGGGGCGGGGGAGGAGCCGCCGCCGCCCGACGCCCCAGCGGCCCCAGACGCCCCGAGGCGCCGCGCCGCGCCCCCCGCCGCCGCCGCCTCCACCGGGGTTCTCCAAGCCCGTGTGCCGAGATGGGGGAGCGCGCTTGCCGGGCAGGGGCGGCCGGGCCAGGTCGTCGCGCGCCGCGCCCGCACTTGCACCTGCCACCGCCGCCCCTCCAGGCCGGCTCGCGGGAGAGAGGCGGGCGCGCGGGCGCCGAGGGGGGCGGTGCTCCGCGTCCGGGGCCTCTCCCTCCCGCGGCTGCCCTCACCTGCCGAAACCACCGCGGTCGCTGCCTGCGCTCAGGGGCGCTCGCAGCGCTGTACAGAGCCTGTCCTGAGGCAGCGAGAGGAAGACGAGGACTGCCGGCCGGTCGACGCCGCTACACTCAACGAAGGTGGGCGCACTGCGCTGGGAGCCGCCGAAGGAGAGCGGGACTGCGCCTGCGCCGGGAGCGGAGCCGGGAGCCGGGAGCCGGGAGCGGCCGGGCCCGGTGGAGGGAAGGCGGGGCTGGGGGCGGGGCGGGGGCGGGACTGGCGTGGGGCTGGCGTGGGGCTGGCGTGGGGCGGGAGGAGTCGACGCGCTCCCGCGCCCCCTGGCGCCAGGCGGGGCTCTTCGCAGGTGCCGAGGAGCGTGCCCCAGGTGCCTCCGCGGGCGGTTGCCCTGGGAACGAGCACCCGCGGCGCTGAGCCAAGTTTCCCTGGGCTTTATGGGCGCCTCGAGTTAACTTCGTGTTGGACTGTCCAGGAGTCGGGAAATGAACTTTCGATGTGAGTTGAGGACTACTAGAACCAACCTCAAACTTGGCGTCCATATGTATCTTACAGCGTGTGCGTGTGTGTATGAGGGATGGAAGCAGAGGAAGTCTGATAGAACCAGATTCCATCATCTGATCAGTGGCTAGAGCATTCGAGAATGTCCTTTCTGTATCCGCCTTCTCTCATTTTTTGTGTCAACTCTTTTATCAAACTTCCACCGCACTTTAGGTTCTCTGGGTAGGAAAAGTGAAAATACAGAACCAAGCTCCCAAAATCTGATCAGTAAGAAGCGATCGCCATATGTGTCTCTGTGTTTAGTAAAAGACATGGAATTTATGTGATAGACATACTGACCAGGACCATCATTCTAAATGTTGATCACATCTGTTAGAGGCAGTAAAGAAGAGTAGATTGTGTGTATGACTATAGCAATCAGGATTTCTGGGATTGAAATCACTAGTGCTAGCTGGGTGACTTTGGTCAAGTTGATCTCTAATAGTACCAATTTTCTCATCAGTAAATGGGGATAATAAGAGTATCTACCTCTCTGACTCGTGAGAGAGCAAATGGTTTAGTACATGTAAAATGCTGTACTGCATGACAGAATGTCTAATGAATATTAGCTATTATTATTAACAACATTATTACTGTTACCATCCATGTATCATCCAAACAGAAACCTGAAAAGTCATTATTCACTTTCACCAATATAGCGAGTCTTATCCATTCTAATTCCCAAGTCATTCTTAAACCTATCCCATTTCCTATTCACTGTCACTAGATAATAACCTTCTTCCATTAACCTTCTTCCTAACTATTCTCCCTTACCCCCTGTCATTCATGTCATGTCCTGAATGAATACTGTTATTCATCACTTACTGTGCTCCATCTCTGTGCCTACTGCTGGACCTGGGGACAGAGAAACTATTACACACTATCTCAAGAACTCAAACATTGCGAGGGAGACAAGCATAATAGTAGCTACGTGGAATGAATAACTCTGCATACAGCAAACTACTTGGGTTCTCCACTCTTCTCATACTCTCTCATGTATCTCATGTTTACATATGCTACTCCTTTTTCTTGTTATGTCCTGACCCTCCACCTTTTTCTTACCTAATTCCTGTTTATCCTTCATTATTCAGACTAAGCATCAATTCCCTTCTGAACCCTTCCCTGTTGCTTGCCACCTAGCCCTGTCCCACCCCAGTATGGGTTAGGTGCTCTTAGCTGTGCTCCCATAGGACCTTGTCTCTTTCTAGCAGTTATCACATAGAATGGTAATGGTGGTTTTGTCTGTTTTCCTACTAACTATTAGCTTCTTGAGAACAAGCACAAGACCTGACACGTAGTAGAACTGGCTCAATAAATGCAGATGAGTAAATGACATACATACTGACACACTGTCTTGGTATATAAATGTTTAGAGGACAGGCCCTGTGATCTGTTCTGCATAGGAGTTAAGACATCAAGCATCTACAGGAAATAGTAAACAGTAGCCTTATGCCTGAGTCCCAGGCTAGTCCATTTGCAAATTAGCTACCATCCTAGAGGCTCTTTGGAATGTACTCAGAGGTGTCTCCTCCCACATGCTTAACCTGGAAGCATAGTTTAAGAATGAAAAGAGCCATATGAGTAGTTACCTGTAATAATGCCTTGGTGTCCTTGCAACAGAGAGACCAAGGTATGTTGCAAAGTGTGAGACACTCAGAGTCTCAGCCTACAAAATCTGTAAAGTGTTGTAAGCATCCTAGGTTAGACTGCTCACCCATATATTAAAGAGACAGACACTTCACAAACTTTAAAAATATGATGATAGATTTTGCTGTGTGCTCAAATCTGCCTTCTTTCTCTTTCATTAAAAAAATAAATTATACAATATATAAGATGATATTGTATTTTTTAGAGAAATCTTAAGACTTTCACATCCATACCTGAGGCCAGAAAATGAAGGAGATGAATGCAAATATCCAGAAATTTTTAATTGACAAATCATCAGTTATAATTTTTTATTGCTTATTTGCCTCTTTTGTTTTTCCAAGTCCAGACAATGTATATTTACAGGGTACTTTCCAGTTTCAAACTAACTTCACACAAATTATCTCATGAACCTTTTACAAAAAACAATTTGACATAGGTAGAAAGGTAATCTTCATCTTTACCGACAGGGAGCTTGGACCACCAAAGTTAGGGCCTTGGTCTTCAGAATACAGGGTAATATCTTACAGACAAATGAAGTTAAAACTCTAAAAAGCATACCGGACTTCATGTCCAGCAGTATGGCAAACTAGAGACTGGCTGATTGCCCCACCAAAAGCAACTCAAAGTGCTAGATGAAATATATAAAACGTCTTATCAAACATATCAATAAGCTGATAAGAACATAAGAAAACCTCAAGGGCAAAAAAAACTAGGTAAAAGCAGGAACCCAGACAGTAAATAATAACAATGCAAAATGGAAGAAAGAAAGAAAGAAAGAAAGAAAGAAAGAAAGAAAGAAAGAAAGAAAAAAGATGTTTACAAGGGGAAATGTACCAAAAATAATATTTCCTTGTCTAGCAAAATAATTATTTGCAAGCTAGGGTTTGCATTCCCACAAAAATTGGCTTTCATAACTTCTGTACAAAAGCAGAGCTGTCTCTGAAGTGTCTTTTATTAGATCGGTTATGGACAATTCTGCATTTCAGGCCCTTTTCCTAATGTTGGAATAAACAACTGCAAAAAATTGGAAAGCTGAGAGAAAAAGGTTAACAGAAGAGCTTAGACTCTAAAAAGTATGGTACTCTTCAAAAGAGTCACTTTAACAAGCTACATACATATAAGGAAAAGTTTGGGTAATTGGCTTCAGATCTATAGACACCCAAATTGCCATCCATTGAACGCATATTTATTTATTACTTCTCTATGCCAGATATATAAATAATCTGCAGTGAGAGAGAAGAGAAGGAGAGGTGAGACACAATGAGAGGACCTCTTGGCCTCCCCACTGTCCCAGGTTCCAGTCTATTCCTGAGGCTTTCTTCATTCCTACCCATAGGTTCTGTGACAAATCCTTGTATGTTTAATTCTGCCATTTTGCTTATATTTTCATGGATTCCTATCATTGGCCACCAGAAAATTATCCTAAACAATGTATTTTCATGGAGGGATTGGTGTCTGTAGCAGCTAAAAACTCAAAATAGCAGTAGCTTAAATAAAATAAAATGTATTCCTCTTATGCTGATATGGTAGCTTTCTGATCAACACAGACACAGGCTCGCTCTCTCTCTATCATGTGGCTTTACCATCTTGAACATGCAGCTTCTACCTCATGATCCATAATGGCTGTTCAAGCTTCAGCCATCACATCCTTATTTCCACCCAGCAGAAAAGAGATAAGGGCAGAAAAGGACATCTCCCTCTATTTAAGAACACTTGCAGTGTATACCTCACTACACTTACCCCTGATTGGCCAGAACTTAACTCTTTTTTTTTTTTTAAGTTTATTTATTTTGAGAAAGAGAGAGAGAATCCGAAGCAGGCTCCACACTGTCAATGCAGAGCCCAGTGCAGGGCTCGAACTCATGAATCGTGAGATCATGACCTGAGCCAAAACCGAAGAGTCGGAGGCTCAACTGACTGAGCCACTCACCTGCCCCGGAACTTAACTATAAGTAATGTCGAAACACGTCATTTCTACTGAGTAGCCATGTGCCCAGTCCTGACACTAAAGAAAAAGAGGAGAACAGATATTAGAGACCACTAGCAGTCTCTGGCCCATCATGTGAGATCAGACTCAGGATGAGAGAAATGGCAACGGAGTAGAACACGCAATAGAGCAAAGGCATCGTAAGGAAAACGTGCGATGTGTTCAGTGATGAGGAGCACACGGAACAAGTGCCTGGAAAGGTATGTGGGAGTCACACTGCTCAAGATTATAAACGCCAAACCGAGGAATGTGGGAGTCAGAAGAAAGCTCCTGAAAGATATTGAGTTGGAGGGTGAAATAAATGGTCAAAACAATGTTTTAAGACGAGAAATGTGGTAGCAATGCCTAGAAAGTACTTGGGGGGATGGGGAATAAGAGGCAAGAAGATTAGATGGGAAGCTACTATGAGATAGTGAGTGCCTATTCTGCAATACGTACAGGAAAGGAGCAACGTTTCAAAGGATGCATTTGTTGATGCTGTTGATGCAACAAGTGATTCAATATCCGTACCCCGCCCCCCCCCCCCCCCGCTTTCATGTTCAGCATGTATTATAGCTTTTTGAAATCAGCACAATGATTTTATTTGGGCAAGTGTCCTTTCATCACGTGTAGTCCACAGGATTCAAGTGGAACTGAATTCTACCGCTTCAAAGGTAAGCATGTGACTCAGGCTTAACCAATCAGACAAAACACGTCGATGGCTATCGAGCTCAGAAAACCACAACAAAGCACACTTTCACACAATTAAGTGACTTACCCTAGGGGCAAAACCAACAATCCTGCATTTGAAACAAGGAATCAAGTACTAAATGGGTTGGCAGCAGTGTCTCCTCGTGAACCGATTTATTATAAAATGGAGGTAAGGCACCCTGAAAGAGGAATGTTCAAAAGCCTTCCGTTGATGAGGCAAGATGAAAAAAAGAGTCCGCAAGGGGAGCAGCCCTGCAACTCCTGGTCTCTTAGAAGGAGGAATTAACGGTACTCACGCACGACCTTCCTATCCTACGGACTCCTATTAGCGGGCACGTGGTCCTGGCCCCTCCTCAGCACAAACCTTCTGCAAGTAGCATGTCTTGGAAAACTTGGGAAATCTCTCCTGCTTCAAAGATGAGTAATCAATTAGAAAGGAACCAGCATACAAAGATACCATGAGAAAAAAAAAAAAAGCAACAGGAAAAAAAAAAAAAGCCAAATTAAAATGTTCATCCAAAAAACTTGACATTAAGCAAAAGAAAATTTTAACCAAACCTATAGCCATAAATTTTAAAGATTAAAGGTACAACTTAGAAGAGGGTCTCCTCAGAACCCAACTGGACTGGCACTCTGATTTTGAACTTCCAGCTTCCAGAACTGTAAGAAATAAGCATTTCTGTTCTTTATAACCTTCGCAGTTTATGGTATTTTGTCATAGCAGCCCAAACGGACTAAGCAGGCTTATTTGTGGTGGCAGAGTTGGAAGCACTCTAGTGTTTATCACCAGGAGAGTAAATAGGCAAAAAATGGGTATAACTACTATTATACCAGTTAGAAGCAACTGATTAGAAGGCCACAAAGCAACATGCACAGACCCTACATAGTGCTAAGTGGAAAAAAAAAAAATAGATGTATGATCAATATCATGTATGTACATTAGAAACGATATACATAAAAATAGCCATTTTATAAAAACACATAAAAAGATACACACCTAACACATGTGAATGGTTGCCTATCTGGGGGATAGGAATAGAAATAAAAAGGAAAAAAATAACACTAATCTTGCATGATCAATTACGATAATGTGGCCTGAACTGATAAGTATGATTTATGATTTAAGTATGATTATGATTTATGATTTCTTAACTCTGCTTGAAAGTTTTAAGAATGAAGCAAAACCACTACAAGAGCTTAAACATAAATTGAAGAAGAGGGAGGAAAATATTAAACTATTTCAGAAATGAAGGCAAACTTGGAAACAGCACAAAGGAGAATAAATTTTTTTAAGGAAAAAATCAAAAACATAATAAAGCATTTTTAAAGAGTCATAGAATACCAGATTAAGAAAAGCAAGTAAAATGAAATGGAAATGAACAAACAGAAAGGATTAGAGAGAAGATTATGTAAATGGAAGAGAAACAAAAGAAATCCACCATATGCATAATCAAGGAATAAAACCAAGAAAAGAATCTAGATATTGGAACAGAAAAAAAAAAAAAAAAAAACTTAGGTGAGTATTTTGAGAGACTTTTCAGAAATAAAAGAAGACCCAAACTATAAACATAAATGTATATAATAACCCAAAGGAAAAAAAATGGCACAAAAATACAAACTAAGACCTATTGTAGTAAAGCTATTGGATTTCAAAGCTAATGAAAATCTTTTGGATAACTAGGTAAAAATGATCAAGACATCTGTAAAGGGAAAAAATTTCAAAATGTGACCCAAAGGATTTTATGCTCAAGAATTTTATAACAAAGAAGTTTGTTTAAATACAAATGTAATATACATTTTTGAACATGCATGCAATATAGTTTTCATGAACCCTTTTGTAAGACAGTAGAGAATGAACCTCAGCCAAACAAGAGATGAATTTAGGACCAAAACAAACAAACAAACAAACTCACAAAAACAAACAAAACTGACAGTGATCCTTGAATCCACTTAACTGTAGAATTACGTCTAAAACAAATATGAGAAGGATATGGTCATAGAACAGAGAGTAAATTATAAATCCTGACAATGTATCAATGAAACAACCAATAGAAGTTGAGAAAGAAGAGAAACAAGGTAAACGTTACAAAAAATAATGTAATTAGGGAATGGGAGAGGAGGCGCAGGAAATATACTGCTTACTGCTTTGAATAATATCTAATATATTCATAAATATATAATAATATATATAATATATATATTTATATATAAGTAATATATATATAAATATATAGTTATAAAGTTATTAAGATATCCACTGGAATAAAAATGCATGCCTTTCAAATTCAAAAACATGCATACCAAAGAGTACACAGGCCATATAGTGACAAAAAGTTAAATGAACAGTATAAACTAAAAGCATAACCAAAAAATGGTAGGTGGACTAAAATAGAACATAACTTACATTTCACTATATATAAAAAGATTAAACTTACCAATTAATTAAAAATTTTCTCAGAAGGAATATCAAATCAAATCCCAACTCTCTGCTGCATACATAAGATAATGAAAACAAAGTGACTTAGGATGAAAATAAAAGGATAGACGAGAGTATACTAAGCAAATGAAGCCAATATCAAAATTTTATCTCCAACAAATCTCGATTCAGGGAAAAAGCATTAAATGAGACAAAGACAGGCACTTTATAACAATAAAGCATGAGGTACAAAAATTAAGATCTCACACTTCTAAATATCTATAAACCAAATTACATAGCATTTAAAATTTATAGAGGAAAAATTACAGCAGATCCAAGGAGAAATCAACAGGAAACATGGCTAATTAATTTACCTCTCGTGCAGAACAGATCAAGTGCTAAAAAAATAATACAATAAGTAAGAATAGAAAAGCCCTAAGTAACATAATTACTAAGGTAGATTATATGGGTGTTTATACACTGCTATACATAGTTGTGAGAGAGAATAAAACTACCCCTTTGATGCATAGTCAATTTTTGTAAATTACCCATGAACTATTTACAAAAATTGACTACATATCAAAAGGGTTTTCAAACAGGCCCCACCCTAAGGTTGGGGAATGCTTTTTTTATTCTCGGCCCCCTTTAGTACAGCTGGCTGCTCTTTTATTTCCTTTACACATCGAATTTCCAGGTGTAAAAAAAAAAGGAAGTTCGAAAACTACTGTGACACACACACACACTTAACAATGTAAAAATATTTATTTTATTTTAAATTTAAGATCCACAGCCCACGTGCCAATTGTATGGAATGGAATGCTATAAAGCAACAGTGTCCAGTAGGTGACCTAATTGACCCTGGTTAGCTGGAACACAGAAAGTTTTCAAGGGCTATCTGCCAGCAAGGAGTTTGAGAAGTTTGGCATAAACAGGGGTGTTTAGTAGGGGTGGAGCACCAGCAATGGAGTGGGGCAGGAGTGCTTCAATACTAACTCAAGACAAAGGAGAAGTCTGATCCTCCTTGCTTCATTCAACAGGCCAGCTTGTGATCTGAGCTGTGTAAGATTCTTTTCCTGGCGTAAGGATGAAAGTTGTCGTGGTTGTCAACATTTTTTATGCCTGTGCCCTTAACCATCACTGGGTTGGACAAAGACAAAGCATCGTGTACAGTTAGGTTGTGTTTTAATGCAGCCAGAAGGCTAGATTACAGGAACTAGTTAAAGAGATGTTTTGAGGTCAAGGACTTTGGGGAATTGAAAGGACTCTCAGAGGCCCAACTTACTCAACATGCAGCGGCCCGAGAGATTGCACTTTCTTGCTGATCTGATGAAACACCTGAATGTACAGAGCTTAAAACCACAGGGAAAAGGAAGGGCTTTTGTCTCAGGAAATGAAGATCTCAGGCTCAAACCAGGCATGTGAATTGAGCTAATGGCAACTGGGCTTAATGGAATTATAGATTTTGAGGAGTTGCTGTACTATTTTGGTAGACATAAAGTCCACATTTCAAAAGACACAAATTTTGATGAATATGAACCATACTTTACATTTCTGCAGCTGCTTTTGGCACGCAAACCTCAGGATGTGTTTGAACTACCAAGTAACTCTCATCCGTGCAGCTTGGTGGCAAGAAGAATTTAATTTCACAGACCGGAAAAGAAACTATACTATCAAAGACACAATTTAATTAAAATTGGAGAAGTGGCATATGAGTCACAAAATTGTCCTAAATGTCTTCCTACATGGCTCTCTTTCCTGCAATCTAGCAGGAAACTGATGGTAACTATCAGTAACAAAAACTTGGAGTAGAAATTCAACTGTCCATATGCTTCTTGAATATAGTCCAGATGTCTCAAGAACTGTTCAGCCATATAGCTAACTATATTGTCATTGTCATGATGAAAATTAATCCGTGAGTTTCTGTTTTAGGTAAATACTTTTCAAGACCAGAAATACTCTGACATCATCCCCATGAGAAATAAATCCAGCTAGACGGGCAGACACTTTTGGCTGCAAGGAATGGACTTCTGTCCCCCATTCAGTGCCAGCAATG
Organism: Neofelis nebulosa; assembly: GCF_028018385.1. Classification (NCBI taxonomy): domain Eukaryota; kingdom Metazoa; phylum Chordata; class Mammalia; order Carnivora; family Felidae; genus Neofelis; species Neofelis nebulosa. Next base: position 47,813,900 of record NC_080789.1, read on the forward strand.
CCGGCTTAGTACCCAAGCGATTCAGATAATTGTAGAATCTGACCTTGAGGTAAACTAGAAAGTATGGGAAATACCTGAATACTGCTTAGCATAGTATTTATACAGAGCAGATGAACAATATAAACCCTTAATTAGTCTGTCTCTTGGGGTCTTGAAATTTCCAGCATGTTGTGATTCTGAGGCTTTAGTGAGGCCTAGCCAAGAGATCTGAGTCATCCCCAGTTTTGGTAGGCTGTAGCACATTTTATTAATAGTTGACTAAGTAATCTTGAAGGACTCTTAATACTATCCTAAAAATCCATAATTTTGAATATCGTTAGGAGAGAATTCAGACCACACACATGAGTTTCTGATTATCTGTAAAATGTGGTATCACTATTCTAAGGAATTAGAGAGAACTTTTGGTATGGACATGACTAGCTTTATTAGTATTTTCTCTTTCCATCTTTGGAAATCATGTAAGAGTTACGAAGACTAAAAACACAACCTACACCCCACACACACATATACACACACCAAAATCCACAAATCCTTTTTTTTTTCTTCTTTTGCAAACTAGGGCATTACCATACTGCCCAGATTCTAAAACATGTATAGGAGTTGCCAAAAGCAGCTGAAGTTGAGTGGAAATTGTATGGGAGAAAGTAGAGAGAAAAAAAAAAACACAGGGGTGGATCTCAACAGCAAGAAGACCCAGGTAGGCACTGCTAGTAAAAGTGTAACACGTGAAGGTAAGGAACACATCCTGAGTTGAAGAAATTTTATCCTTTGTTTGCAAAAGGGGGTGGGGAACGTGGGGCAAGCCATGCTGGCAACAAAAGGTCTTGTACTCAGTTGGATTCAGAATAACCGTGCAAGTGACGCTACACAAAAAATCATACAGATAAGCCATATTTGCAGGGAGCAATCTCTTCCATGTGGCAGAAGAGAAGAGAGCCCACACCTAGTAAAAACCATCTCCTTCCTGTCCTTACTCCCACCTATACTGGAAACTGTTGTAAATCGCTGGTCCAGGAAAACACATTTCATCCAATGATGAGAGATAAAAAAGGAAGTAACACAGCACCAACATAAAGAAACTATAAAGAAAATTGGAGGGGGGGGGAGCAAAACACAATATGCAAAGCTCTCTTTACCAGTAAAATGTCACTATGGCAGATATATTTTTGGAAAGATATCTTCCTCTGAATTAGAAAAATAAACGAGACAATCACCTCTATAAAAAGAAAACAGACTCCCTCTCTCTGCCCCTCCCCTGTTCACATCTCTCTCTCTCTCTCTCTGCCTCTCTCTCTCTCTCAAAAGTAAATAAAACATTTTTTAAAAATTAAAAAAGAAAGAAAACAAAGAAACAAAGATATAGTGAAAGATATAGTGAAGATATAGTGAAAGGAAAAATAGAAGAACTCGGAAAAGAAGTAGAAAAAAACCAAAACCTTCAAAGAAATAAAGACAAAATTAGAAGGAAAGAAAGAAAAGAAACTTAAGAAACGATAAAAATATAGAGAAAAGAAATGAGAAAAAACACGCAAAATAAAATGACAAGTAGAGTAAAAAAGATCAGAAACAAAACAATAGATACAGAAAACAGGCAAAGGAGATTTTCTAAAACTTATAATTGATGCCCCGAGCCCCCAAGAAAGCCCCAAAATAATCGAACAAAATAAATGTTTAAAGATACAGTCAAAGAAAAATTTGCTCAATTAAAAGACAACTCTTCTCTTGAAAAACTGTATTATAATCCAAGGATATTTTACTTGAATAGCTAATGACTACAAAGAGAAAACAATAATCCTTTCTGGGAGGTTACAAATAGTCAAGTCAGTTATAAAGGGGAACTGTCAGGTGGCCTTACATTTCTATGCAGTAATGTTCATTATAAGAAGACATTAGAGCACCATATATAAGATACTCAAATATGGGCACAAAGCCTTTAAGTCTAGCCAAACTGCCTTTCAAATATAGACTAGAGACGGAGTGTGAGTGGGGGTAGGGGGGGACAGAGAGAGCCAGAGACACAGAATTGGAAGCAGGCTCCAGGCTCTGAGCTGTCAGCACAGAGCCCCACGCGGGGCTCGAACCCACGGACCTCGAACCCACGGACCTCAAACCCACAGACCGCAAGACCACGACCTGAGCAGAAGTCTGGTGCTCAACCAATTGAGCCACCCAAGCGACCCAAGAGATAAAGAGTTTTTAATGTGCAAAAAACACAGGTAACATTGTTCCTATCAGCCTTTGTAAGAAAATTACTAAAAGATGAACTTCAGGCAAAAAGGAGATTAGGGGCAAAGAAGTTCTGCTGGTGAACATTATGTAGTTAAACGGAATCCTTCCATTGTGCCCTCTGGAATTCAGCCATCATCAGCCCAAGTCCCTGTATCCTCAACCTCTTCTCTGAACATTTCATTCACCTTGTTGCTCTAGAAACCTGGCTCTTCCCTGAGGATACTGCTTCCCCTGCAACCATCCTACGCAGCAGCTGTTTTTCTCCCACAGTCATATACCTGGGCCTTGGGTGGGGTAGGCCACCTCTTTGCTCTCATTGTCACTTGCAGACTTTTTTCACTCCCCTCACTAAAATTCCCCAGCTTCAAGTCCCATGTTATCAGATTAATTCACCTAACAATGTTCATTTTTGCGATCATCTCTTGACACTTACGTCATTTGCTCTTGTTTCTCAATGATATTAGCTACAGCCTGATAATCTCTCTATTTTTAATTCTTGGTAATTTTAATAAATATTGTAGGTGATCTTTCCAACACCATAGTCTCTCTGTTTTTTTAATACCTCCACTCAAATGACATTGTTCTTAGCATACCTCATTCATCACCCTATAGTCATGCTCCAGACCTTGTCATTATCAATAACTTCATAATCTTAATTCTATCATTCTGTTTTCTGACATTTCACTTCCTATCTTTCCAACTTACTCCCTTTACTGCCCCAACTCCCAGCGATCCTTTGATCCTATAGTCAAGGAAAAAAGATGGCATATATACCAAGTTATTCATTGCAGCATTCTTCTTAATAGAATACTAAAAACAAACCAAATGTACATCTTTGAAGGCCTCATTAAAGGATTCATTTAAGGAAGGAAGCAGTTACTTGAACCAGGAAACTGGAAGACTGTAGGGAGAAGGCTGCTTGACAGGAGCTGTCACCTTGGTGACTCGGCAAGGACAGAACTACAGAAGTATCCACTCTCCCTTGTTATTCTCTGTTGTTTTCTGCCACTAACTCAGAATCAAATAAGAATTATTAAATTGCTTTTTAAGGCCACTTTGAGAAGAGTATCAGGCAGGATACAAGTGTCACATTAGTACAGTCTAAGAATTGATATGAAACCTTGCCTAAGGAAATGACTACCAACCTGGGGTCTCTGGAAGCTTGAGGATATGCAAAGGTCATTACATGGCTGAATAAACTATTTTCAACATTTCAAAAAATGTATCACATAGAAATTGTATCACAGGAGAAATTTCTCCTCCATAAGCAAATGGAAATGTCATACTTTCTAGCTTTGAGCTGGTATAGTGTGAACTTCTGCTGATCATGTGATAGGTGGTAGGCATTTCCTGATCTTAAAGATCACCAAATCTAGGAGGTATAGTCTATAATTTATGAAATTGATTTATCACTAAAAAATCACAAAATGTATCCCATTATTAGAATATCATAACTAAAATATGGTTGTTGTTATTTGTTCACCTGAAATTACCGACTAATTTTCCAGGTTTAGAACAGTAAATAACTAATACAGTGGTATAAGATATGTGAGTTAAAATATTAAATGGTAGGGCACCTGGGTGGCTCAGTTGGTTAACCGTCTGACATTGACTCAGGTCATGATCTCACAGTTTATGAGTTTGAGCCCCATATTGGGCATCAGAGCCCGCTTCAGATCTTCTGTTCCCCTCTCTCTCTGTCCCTCCCCTGCTCACTCTGTCACTCTCAAAAATAAATAAAATATTTTTTAAAAATTTAATAATATATTAAATGATATCACATAAAATAAAGACATACTGTTTTGGTTCTAAATTCAGTGGTCAGATTTTTTTTTTCTAAAAAAATGCTGTAGAAGCATTCTTTAGTTTACTCAACATTATTAGTCAAATACCATGAAGGGCTAAGTTACATTCACAATTTTATCTTTTCTGTTTGGTCTGATCAATTTTTTAAATAGCTTCATGTAGAATTTGATTTATATTTTATAACCTATCCATGTTAATAACAGATTCTCTCAGAAAGAAATCAAAAGGGTACTAGACTAAAGACTTTGACTTTTGAAGTAAAGTGATGGGTTTTTTATAGTCAGAAAAACTGCAGATTTGAGAAATGCCATAGTTAACCCCTTTAGGATAAGTGAGGAGGGAGACCAGAGTGATGGTCTTCAGAGGCTGTCACGCTGGAGGCTAAGGGGGATGAGCTGCCTGGAAAAAAGGAAAAGCAGATGGAGTCCCGTTGTTCCCCATAAGGGGTCATTACCTTCAAAACTGTCAAGATGTCAAAGACTTAACAAGATAAAAACATAAGGCAAAAGAGTTTTCCTCCAAAGTATGCCTGAAACCTGAGACAGAAGATATGTAAAATTTCCCACGTGGGGCTGTTTTTCTTATCAATGAACACTTCAACCCCCTCGTCAGGGAATATTTAGTATCCTATCCAAGTTCTCACCCCTAGGCCATTGCCTGACTAATTACATCTCCCTAGATGATAGCACTCAGGAAAACCAGGCTGGGCAAGTCAGAATGCATAGAATTTCATTTCTTTATTTATTCAAGGCACTTATTCACTGACAAAATAACTCAAATGGAAAGGCTTTGGACATATGCAAAAATGGGAAGTAATCTCCTCTCTGAGTTAGGACCCTCCTGGGAGAGTAGCATGCCTTATCAATGTTGCAGACCTCCGTCTGAGAAGCCAGCAGATTGCAGTCATGGGCATAAACACAATTGCCTGACCCTGGGCAAAATGCAGTAGGGCATAATTAATGCAGTCACAAGTATCAGATCAGTAAAGTTTCAGCTAAGTGTGGTGACTGATTTTAAATAAGATCTTTCTTTTCAGATTATTTTTAGCACTTTAAATATGTCCTCCAAAGAGACTCATACATAGTGCTTCAAGATAATTACTATAATGTGGAGGATTGGGAACAACGTGCATGTCCATCAATAAGGAAATGACAAAATAAATTATGGCATATGCATTCTCTGGAATCTTAGGCGTTTGTTAAAAAGAATGATCGTAATATACTGATGGGAAAAAATGGCTATGACGTTTTAAGATAAAATAAGAATTAGAACAATATGTGTGATTCCCTTTTTACAAAATTTCCATTTTGTAAAGCAAGTATATCGGATGCAATCTTTGTGCACTTTCTCTGATTTCCTCTACTACCTCTTGCTGGAGGTAACCCCAACACCCCTACTGTATCCCTAACGTAACCATTGCCTTTTCTGACCTTCCTAGCTGGCCACAGTTCAAGTTGGAACCCTGGCCCTGCAAAGCCCTTACTCCCCACACACTAACCTTATTACATCGAGTTGTCTCTCTAGATTTGGATGCAATGCCACACAATTGGCTTCCTCAGTGGCTGCCAAGGGCTGAAAATATAAGGAGTTACCTCTCAATGGGGTGAATGTTGGCTGATAGGAAATGAGAGACAGGAGGGTTCTGAGCCGAAAAATCTCCCCCTCTTCCTTCTTGCAGAGGACTACTCTGAAGCATGGCTTCTGCTTGCAGCCTTTCCAGAGGAGTCCTGCAGGCCAGGTATCACACCTACCAAGCACCCGCTATGTCTTTGCAGGCCCATGATGAAGCAGCAGCCATGTAGTGACGCATCACATCCCATTGCTTTGCATCTTTTTTATCTTTTCCGTTGTTTCATCACCCTCACCATCTTTGACTGGCATTTCCCAAGTAAAGTCGCCACACTTTAATCCTTGTTTCTGGTTCTCCTGGCTTAAAGCACCCAGACTGAGACCACAGCAAACTAAATGCCGAAGCTATACAGTAGTCCCCTTTATCTCAGAGGAATACGTTCAAGATCCCCAGAGGACGCCTAAAACCAAGGACAGCACTGAACACTGTTTATGCCACGTTTTTTCCTGTAAATACATACCTGGGATAAAGGTAATTTTTAAGGGACTACTCATCTGTGGTTTCAATTCCCAAGGTTTCAGTTCCCCATGGTCAGCCACAGTCTGGACAGATGATCCTCCTTCTGACAGATTGTTAGAAGGTCAGTAGGAGAGTAATGCTACATCACTCACAACGCCCATGTCATTCACCTCACTGCATGCCATCACACTGGCATTGTATCATTGTATCATCTCACATCATCCCAAGAAGGCTGAGTACAGTACAGTAAGATACTCCGAGAGAGCCCACGTTCCCAGAACTTTTATTACAGTATATTATAATTGTACTATTTTACTACTGGATTATTGTTGTTAATCTCTTCTGTACCTAACTTATAAATTAAACTTTATGATAGGTATGTATAGATAGGAGAAAAGATAGCGTGTCTAGGGTTGGGTACTACTTGCAGTTCTGGGCATCCCTGGGGGTCTTGGGATGTATCTCCCCACGGATAAGCAGGGGGGCCTACTGTCACCAACTAAACTCAGCTTTAAAAAGAATTCTGTTCTTGGTCGGGTAGCCCCAGGGCTTGAGAAGAAGAACCTAAATAAGACCATGACAACAGGACTTGACAGTCCCCAACAAAGAATGTAAGTTGGTGGTGGACGTAGCAATGACCACCAGTGAGAGCTACCATTGTGTGACCTAGGTCAAGGCCTTCATCCTAAACCTGGTCCCACAGCCCTCCAGTTAGTAGCTTGAGAACTGCAATAACGAAAGTAGCCGGCTTTCAATCATAGCTATGGGCGGGGGAAACAGTTGACACAGGCGAACGATACTCATTTACGTGAGTTTTATTACCATGTGCCAGGAAATGTTCTAAATGCTTGGGATTCAGCAGTGAATCCCCACCAACGTGGAGTTTATGTTCTAGAATTGGGGGGGTGGGGAGTGGGCTGGGAGGGAAAGTAACCAAAAATTTCAAAAATTAATTTTAGCCCTTAGCTTCCTAGCAAGGCCAGCTCTGAAGAAAACGTGTCAGAGCAACCAAGTTCTATTATTTTCTTCCCCCTCTCTCTTTATAGCCTTGTCTGCTCCCTTTTGCTTCTCCCTTAGCGGCTTTCCCACCCCTCATCCTGCTCACGCTGGGCTGGGTGTCTCATCAACTGAAATCCCAAGCTCTTTGGGATGAAGCCCACCAATCTTTTTTTCCCCCTAAAACCCTCTCCAGATGGATGGTTCAGATGATCAGCCAGCCTGCTCCTCCCGGCTGCCTCCCATCAAAATTTGCCCAATTTGTGTGTTTCCCCCCCCCCCCCCCCCAGGACTTGCTCACTACATTCCAAAGTGGTGCTATTAGCTCAAGCTAATGTGTGACTTTATTTTTAAAACTCCACGATACTGCTAGTCCCTGACATTTGCAGAGTGCTTTTGTATTAGCAGAGCATTTTCACGTACAGAAACCATTTGGGTCACATTACTACCCCAAGGAATAGGCAGGGCATGATTTATTTCTCTCTTTTTACTGCCGAAGAGACTAAGCCTCAGGAAAGTTGAGTCCTTGGTCTAGGGTCATTCCACTGGAAAGAGCAGAGTTGGTTTGAGGATCCTTCCAATTCCTTGACTGCACTGTTTTCTCCCCGGTTCTTTTGCGCTGTTCTCTCCAGATGATAATTTGAATTATTTTGGTAACATTTTGTTATAATTCTAAAGGTGGACATGCCAAGCACCAGAGTGGGCTGACAGAAAAGAATCCTGGAGCAGGTGTGCCTTTGGTGTCCTTAAATCAACTAGAAAGATTTTCTGGTCCACCTTCAAGTATAGCCAATGCTGTCAGAATCAAAATCATTATCAACTGATAGATATAAGGCTGATTGGACTAATTAATACAGCCCGTGGGCCAGTGTTTATGGGCAACTGGGCTGCTTTCTGTCCCTTCAAGGGCTGCTGCCTGCTCCTTCTCCTACAAGCTGGCCGTCAGGAGCCAACTGTCCCTCTCGTACACCCCCCTCCACTGAAGAGTCAGCCGCCAGATGGTACCACTCTTTCCTCCCCTCTCCCCATAAACAAAATTGCTAGGGTGATCATAGACCTTATTCTCCAAAGCAGAGCAATTTTGAGAGGAGACAAGGGCACTCTTAATAATTAAGCCAGGGTAACGTGTAGACCAAGATTGTCCTGGATAAACCCTACCTATCGCCACCAAGTAAGTTGTTAAAACCTTTTTAAAAACACAACTGGCTGAATTAAAATTTGGTTTTTCTTTCTTGGTGTGCTTCTGATAAAGGTGCCAGTACATACAACCATATCTTCACAGGACACAAAAAGAAAATATTCCTGAGAGCTTGCATGCTGTGGAATGCATGAGAAAGCTAGTTAAGGAAACTTGTGAATTCTTTGGAAATGTGAAAAAAAATAAAGTAAAATAAAATAAAATCCCTCCACAATGCCCTTCCCTGGTCCTCTGTAAGGGTGTAAAATTTAAATGTTCTGTAACAGTGTCTTACCAGGTAGTAATCTATACTGGCCACAGTTACCCATAGGAGAGTATTTAACTCTCACAAGAACCCTGTGGAGCAGTGTAATCCGAGGCACACTGACAGATTACTGCTTTGTTGAAGCATCCTCCCGGAGCAGATACTGCCGCCCATCCTAGCAACAAAATCTTTACTCATAGAGCATTTGCTTTGTGTTTTAATATTGTAAAATAGCATACACTCATTGTGCATGAAAATATATTGAAAAACACAGACAAGTTAAAAGCAGGGAAACATCATTCATAATCCTCACCTAGTAACTATTATTAGCATTCTGTATATTTATTTCCAGATATTTATATAAGTATTTACATACTTAAATTATATTACATGTATTTCTCCATGTCATTATACATTATTTATGAGCATCATTTCAAATAGCTGCACCGTAATCCATCATGTAAAGAACATCTTGTTCACTTAACTATTCCCAGCTTATAAGGGGGGGGATTTAGGTTGTTTCCCACTTCTTATAAATAACGCCACAATGAATGCTTTATACTAAAAGCTTTTTCTATGCTTCATGTTATTTCTTGAGGCTAGATTCCAGAAACAAATTATCTTAAAATAGACAAACATATTTAAGATTCTTATTATATGTTATGAAAAGCCTTCTAACAGGCTTTCATCCGGTTTATATACCCATCAATAATAAATATGGCCCTCACCGGCACAGAATATATTCGTATGCAAAGCATGATATATGCCTTTTGTTTTGCATTTCTTTGGTATCTAGAGAGGCTTAGCTGTTTCCTATATGCTGGCTAACTAATTGCATTTCCTATTCCATGAATTGTTTGTTTACATCATCTATACAGCAGAATTTTTACTGATATGACAAATTAGAAATATGTATAGTGTATGTTAAAAAGCTCTGTATGTTCAGACTTGATAAAAATAGCAGAAAGATCCACTGAGAATTATTATATGAATTACGGAATTAGAAAAAGATACAATTTTCTATAGAGAGAATTCAAGACTTAAGTATATAAGCAACAAAATAGTGATATTCAGTGAGATCCTGATGTTAATGTCCATCTTCATCAAGAACTGACAAAACTCTGAGCCAGGGAGGCAGTGAAGACCATGCCATCAGTTCTAGTTGCCATGTGTCAAATTCTGTATTCACTGTCTCAGTTCTCTGCCTTCCTCTGTGTTTGAATACTTAATCATTTCATGCTTCCTGCTGTAGAACCTGAAGCAGCTGTTATTGTCATCTTTCCAAATAAGAAAACGAGTTCAGAGAGGCATGTAACTTGCGCAAGGCCACACAGTAAGGAGTCAAACACTTTCTGATTCTAAACCTCATGCTCTTTTCACTAACACGCTCCTACCCAAAGTCAGATGCTTAAAGGCATTCGAGGGGGTGCCTGGGTGTCTCAGGGTTAAGCGTCCGACTTTGGCTCAGGTCATGATCTTACGGTTCGTGGGTTCAAGCCCCATGTTGGGCTCTGTGCTGACAGCTCAGAGCCTGGAGCCTGCTTCAGATTCTATGTCTCCCTCTCTCTCTGTTCCTCCCCTGCTCATGCTCTGTTTCTCTCTCTCAAAAATAAAATAAACATTAAAAAAAAATTAACAAAGGCATTCAAGAAAACAAGAAAGCAAGGGACCTGGAAAATTTATTACAATAGCAGCTGTAAGTGTCAGAGATGCCCCAGCCAGACTACACTGAGCATTAGTAACATAAAAACATTCATTTCAGGCTCTAGATTATACTTTTCAGGTTTTATACAAAATTCCTCCCTATCCACAGCCTGGTTCTTTTAGATACTGGCTTACCTGCAAGGCAGTATGGCACGGTGGATAAGAGTACAGGCTCTGAACCCACCTTCCTGAATGTGAATCCCAGCTTTGCCATTTGCCACACTGTAACCTCGGAACATCACTCAAATGCCCAGTGACCTCAGGTTCCTCGGGTGTAAAAAACAGGGAGGAGATGGTAATAACAGGACTTAACAGAGGTCTAGGGAAGAGCAAGTGTAGCAATGCATGCAAATCACTTAAAGTGATGCCCAGCACACAGAAAATAGTCCATTAACGTCGGTTGTTGCCGTCATTATATGTATTAATTCCTTAAACTCATTACAACCCTGTGATCCTACTGTGATCTCCCATCTACTGTTGAGAAAACAGAAAAACTATACCAATTATAAAAAACATAGCATCAATACCATTCAAATCTAAAAAAGGATCCCTGGCTAGAGGTGCGAGTCAGATTTGAAAAACACAGTATAAGGTATTTTCGCATTAGTGAAGTATATACAATGTTCAGGGAAACAAGTTACATTTTACATCAAAAACAAAATTAACAGACACTAACATAAAGCTTTTTTTGTCAACACTGAATGTGCAAAAAAAAAAAGTTTAAAAATTGAATGTGCAAGAAATATTGCAGAGATTTTTTTAAAGCACTTTTTTTAGAAGGCTTAAGAAAAAGACTGTCACTGACTGTCCTAGAGCAGTGACAGGGATGCTGATAGATGTAGTAATCATCCTCTGTTGTCCTAATTCAACGCTACTTATCCCTATTCTCAATAAGCTTGAATGCTTGGTTTCAGATGCCTGTGACTCACAGTTGTGAATAATAAATGTATTAAAAACATACTTTTTGCATCAACATATACTTTCACCTTGAATGAAAAGCACACACACCCAAAACACGTTTGTTTTTTTTTTAATCAGTCTTTATCCTGAGAACAACCATGCATCAAAATCCTAGGGGAAGTCAATATAACTAAAATATTTTTATGAATGCTGTCCTTAAGAAATACACTGGGGGAAATGGTTACACTCCTTTCCTTCCTCCTCTTTCAAATAGAAGGGAAAACCTTAGCTGATGAATGGGCTTCTGACATGTCCTGGGAACCCCAGGCCTGACTCAGGAGGGCAGGTAAACTAGGAGAGCGGAAGATGGGTTGCAAATGTGAAGTCCTAGAAGAACTTACCAATGAATGGCAATCCTCACGTGAGAAGCCTGGAGAAAGAGGAGATGCTAGTCAGTGAAGAAATAGGAAAAATACAGACAACAGAAAAAAGGAGAGGAACAGATCGAGATGAGGACTGGAATGGCATGGCTTCTCTAGCTGATAGGTGAGATTCACGGATTTCAAAAGGAAATCAAGCTACTGAAGAGATCCCTGGGCTGAGGTGAAGTTAAATGAAATGGGTTATTTCTAAGGGCACTGCAACTATTAAGTCCAAGCCAAGAGGTATAAAGTATGGCGCAAAAAAACAAAAACAAAACTTTTCTTTGTGTTTACAAGATTTACACCCTCCGCTGACAGCCAGCAATCTAGTTATCTATTTAAGTCTACTTATATGTAAACTTGACTTGTGGTTTCTCCTGCTTTTCATCTACTATAGTGATTTCATAGCAAAGACGTCTATATCTGCAAACATGCAGAAGTAAATGTTATCATCAAACAGCATAGCTGCACTGCTGGTTGTAACCTGTGTTATTTCTTGAACCATTTGGCTTCCTTGATTCACTTTAGCCATCCTGGAGATCGTTGACTTTCAGGTCAGTATTGAGTCTCCCTGAGAAGTAAAATAAATATTGTGTAGAGACAAGGGAAGAACATTCAGATGCGTGGCGCTCGAGATGGGCCATATAAAGAGAGCAAGTTTGCTAACCCAACTCAGAGGGAATGGTTCTTTCCTCCTGACCACTACCCTTCAGTCACACGGACCCCCTAAAGTTCCCCGAGTGTGTGCTATGTCACACCTTTGTGTTAGCTGCCCAATTAGAGCAGGTTGTAATCTCTCCCCACCTGACAATGCTGTGCTTTTATGCCTGACAGCCCTTCTAGACAGTGAATCCCTTGAAGGAAAGGATGGAGTCTTACTCATCTTCGTATCTCTTAGCTCCCAGCACCAAGCCTGGCACATAGCTATTACTCAATATCTATTTGTTGAATGAGGGAATCATTCCAATACATTTCTTTTTTACCTATGCAACTTTTTTTTAGGAAACTTTCTTAAAGCCTGTAAGGTAAGATGGAACGCACGGTTTTATGTTCAAAATCACATTGGCCCCTGTGGCAGTCAATGGAAATTTATATAATCTGATCATTTGTTATGTTACCAAACCTCCAGAGTTAGACACAGACTGGAGGGTAGACCCAATTAAGAAAGACAGAGACCATATGAGAACTTTGTACAACAAACAATAAATTAATAGAAATAAAATGAAAGGTTATTAAAATTCACATCTTGGAATAAAGACAGTCTCTTCAGCAAGTGGTGCTGGGAAAACTGGACAGCGACATGCAGAAGAATGAATCTGGACCACTTTCTTACACCATACACAAAAATAAACTCAAAATGGATGAAAGACCTAAATGTAAGACAGAAAGCCATCAAAATCCTCGAGGAGAAAGCAGGCAAAAACCTCTTTGATCTTGGCCACAGCAACTTCTTACTCAACACGTCCCTGGAGGCAAGGGAAACAAAAACAAAAATGAACTACTGGGACCTCATCAAAATAAAAAGCTTCTGCACAGCGAAGGAAACAATCAGCAAAACTAAAAGGCAACCGACAGAATGGGAGAAGATATTTGCAAATGGCATATCAGATAAAGGGTTAGTATCCAAAATCTGTAAAGAACTTATCAAACACCCAAAAAACAAATAATCCAGTGAAGAACTGGGCAAAAGACATGAATAGACACTTCTCCAAGGAAGACATCCAGATAGCCAACCGACACATGAAAAAATGTTCAACATCACTCATCATTAGGGAAATACAAATCAAAACCACAATGAGATACCACCTTACACCTGTCAGAATGTTTGACATTAACAACTCAGGCAACAACAGATGTTGGCGAGGAGATGTTGGAGAAAGAGGATCTCATCCGCATTGCTGGTGGGAATGCACACTGGTGCAGCCACTCTGGAAAATAGTATGGAGGTTCCTCAGAAAACTAAAAATGGAACTACCCTACGACCCAGCAATTACACTACTAGGCATTTATCCACAGGATACAGGTGTGCTGTTTCGAAGGGACACATGCACCCGCATGTTTAGAGCAGCACTATCAACAATAGCCAAAGTGTGGAAAGAGCCCAAATGTCCATCGATGGATGAATGAATAAAGAAGGTGTGGCATATATACACAATGGAGTATTACTCGGCAATCAAAAAGAATGAAATCTTGCCATTTGCAACTACGTGGATGGAACTGGAGGGTATTATGCTAAGTGAAATTAGTCAGTCAGAGCAAGACAAAAATCATATGACTTCGCTTATATGAGGACTTTAAGAGACAAAACAGATGAACATAAGGGAAGGGAAACAAAACTAATATAAAAACAGGGAGGGGGACAAAACAGAAGAGACTCATAAATATGGAGAACAAACTGAGGGTTGCTGGAGGGGTTGTGGGAGGGGGGATGGGCTAGATAGTTAAGGGGCATTAAGGAATCTACTCCTGAAATCATTGTTTCACTCTATGCTAACTAATTTGAATGTAAATTTTAAAAAATAAAAAATAAAATTAAAAAAATTAATTAATTTTTAAAAAGGAAAAAAAAAGAAAAGAAAATTCACATCTTGGAATTAACCCTAAAGTAGGTATTCTTAACACGAGGACATGAATCTTTAGCAAGCATCCTTAGTGAGGATGAACTTCAAAGGGCGTATCTAGGAACCACACAAAAAATTCAAAGTCAGAATGAGGTATATGAATAAGTGTATTTTGCAAAGGAGGTGGTCCATACATAGCTTTCATTAGATTCTCAAAGATGTCCACGATCTAAAAATAATACAATCCATTAATGCAGAGACACTTGCAGAAACATGAAAAGAAATATGCACAAGGATGTTTGTCACAGCATTGTTTGAAAGTGAAAAATCAGAAACAATCTAAATGGACTTCAATAAGAGAGTGTTGAACACATACATAAAACATACGTGATGTGCAGCATACATATCACAGCACATTGTTCTGTGAAAGACCAGATTACCACACAGTGTGTATTATATGGTCTCACTTATGGAAAATAATGTGCACGTGTATCTAGGCACAGAGTGTGTCTGGAAAGACAGTCACCAAATGTATTATTGTTGATTGGTGGAATTTAGGATGTTTTTGTCCTTCCTTTTCACTATTCTGAATTGTTTATATTTTTACAGTGGGCATGTTGTCAGTTTAACAAAATAATAATACCATTTTCAAGAACCGGATGGGCTATTTAGAGAAATGTAAGGAAGGCAGAATCGTCATTGACGACTATTGGAAACCTGGAAATTATTAGCCTTAAAGTTGGCATCCAAGAGATCAGTGCTGCTCCTCAAGTGGACAGCAGAGTGAGATAAATCATAAGGCTGACCTGGCACAAGAGTTCCTCCATCTGAGTTTAAGAGTGTTTAAAGGCGGGCACCTGGGCAGCTCAGTCCGTTAAGCGTCCGTCTCCTGATTTCAGCTCAGGTCATGATCTCGCAATTGATCCCACAGTGAGATGTTAGCTGTTAGTGCAGAGCCTTCTTGAGATTCTCTCTCCCTCTGTCACTCGTGCTCTCGCTCTCTCTCAAAAAAGAAAAAAAAAAGTGTCCAAGGAAGTGACAATTGTTCGTGGAAACTTCTGGCTCCATCTAGCTCACCATGAACTGGTTTTTCTGTGAAGACACAAGAACTCTGTGCAAGAATAAAACCATGTACTAAGAAGTAGAAATAATTGCATATTTTCACTTGTGGTTGTGTTAGTCAGCCTGGTATGTGGCACGACCAGTTCCTGGAACAGCTCAAGCTACTCATCATCTAAATCAGAATCAGATTAGAATCTTTTTTTTTTTTTGCAATGTTTTTAACAGCTTTTTCGAGGTATATTTGACACAATTTTATTTATTTAAAAAAATTTTTTTAAATGTTTATTTTTAAGAGAGAGAGAGAGAGAAAGAGCGAGAGCAGGGGGAGGGGCAGAGAGAGAGAGGGAGACACAGAATCCAAAGCAGGCTCCAGGCTCTGAGTTGTCAGCACAGAGACCGATGGAGGCTCAAACTCACAAACTCTGAGATCATGACCTGAGCCAAAGTCAGACACTTAACTGACTGAATCACCTGCGTGCCCCTATTTTTTTATTAAAAATATTTTTCTAATTCCAATATAATTAATATACAGTGTTGTATCAGTTTTAGGCATACAATATCGTGATTCAACAATTCTATACATTACTCATGCTCATCATGGCAAATGTACTCTCAATCCCCCTCACCTGTTCCACCCATCTCCCCCACCTTCCCTCTGGTAACAATCAGTTTCTTCTCTATAGTTAAAAGTCTGATGTTTTTGTTTGTCTCTAGAAACTTCTTTCCTCCTAAATGGGCAAAGACCTGCTTTCCACCTTAGGTTTGAAATGTGAAATGTTTGCTTATAAGATGCAAACCCTTCTCAGAGGGACAATGTATGAATGCGCATTTCTGTGAGTAACCGCTGCCCCTTTCCATAGTTCTTCATTGAAACTCTCTGGTTGGTTGTCACAGGTATGTGCCTCAAAAGCTATGCATTTTCAAAATGTCCCTTTGTTTGGTGCCCTCAAAATTTCACATCTTGGAATAATGCATCACAGTGGTATTTGAGATGCCTGAGAGGAACGCTTTCCTTTCATCAAGTAGGAGAACATTTATGAAAAGGAAAGCACATTAATTTTAGGAAAGAATACATATATATATATAAGGAAGTTGTGGGTCTAAAAACTGACTCACTTAAAACTCTTCATGCCCTTTTACCACCTCAAAACCCTCATGTGTACCAGAGGTACGTGTACCGCAGTTTGAAAACCCCTGCTTTAGTCTACCTCATTTATTCATAGATACGGAAACTGAAGTGCAGTGTAGGGCCCAAATCAAGACTGAATGTAATGTTTTAATTTGCAAACCAATAGGTTTTCAGCCCTACTATACTGCCTTTTATTGTGACATGGGAAAAATTTTCCCTGTCACTGAGGCTTATTTTTCCCATCTGCAAAACGAGAGATACACTAGCTGATCTCAGTACTTGGTGCCTTTCCATTTTTTTCCCTCCAGATCCCCTTTCCAAACTTCTGTACTCTGTTATGAATCTCTAGAGGTGGAAATGTTTAAACTGACCTCCAGCTTCTGGATGGGTGCAGCCAGTGGGAGGCCCTGGCAGGAGCTGAGACGGCAGAGGAGGAGTAAGACTGGGCCATTTATTCACCTGGCAATCTCAGATGGGTATTGTGGGCTGGTTGTGTCCTGCCCCTGAAGGCACCGACAAATCCTCTCCAGCGTTCTTTTCATTCAGCTATCCTCTCTGGGTTCCACCAACTTCTCCTTTCCCTCTCTCATTCAGGTATAGGGGTGGTGACATTTTTCCAGATCATTCCACATCATTCCACATCATTTTTCCAGATCATCCCATCCCACTGAATCCCCCCGCCCCACCATTTTCCTATTTCAGTGAAATATTTTCCCTAGGAAGGGAGAGGGACCAGAGGCAACTTAATTTAATAATCCCAATTTTCTTCCTTAATCCCTCAATTTTTTTTTGAAAGGGAAATTAATGATGTCACTCTACACATATTTTCAAAATCTTGGCTCAGCTATATGTGACGGCAAGCAAGATAAACAAAAAGGTTTTGAGTGAGAAAGACTTTTTTGTTTTTAACTTATTCTGAAAAATTTTAGATTTAGAGATAAGTTGCACCAATAGTACAGAGTTCCCATATGCCCTTCACTGGGTTTCCCCTAATGTTAACATCTTACCTAAGCACAGTGGTCAAAACCAGAAAGTGAGCACTGACACGATAATATTAACTAGTCTGCAGACCTTACCCAAATTTAACCAAGTTGTCCCACTCATGTCCTTTTTTCTGGTCCAGGATCCAGTTGTCATGTTTCCTTAGTCTTCTCCAGTTTATGACCGTTTCTCAATCGTTCTTTGTCTCTCATATCCTAGACACTGTCAAAGAGCACTGGTCAGTTATTTTGTAGAATAGCCTTCCATTGATCATTTGTCTGATGTCTTCCTGTGATTAAATTGAGGTTATGCATTTGAGGTAAGAATACAGTGTAAGTGAGGGTGCACTTTCTCAGCACCTCATCTCAAGGGTTCTGATGCCAATGACTTCTTACTGGAGAAGTTGACTTTCATCGCTTGGTTATACAGTTTGGCCATGTGTAATCTCTATAAAGTTACTATTTATACTTTTGTAACTAACACTATCTTGGGAGGAGGTACTTTGAGACTATGCAAATATCCTATTTCTCAACATTCTTACCTTCGCTGCTTTTAAGTGCCCATGAACTATTCTAATCTTTGCCTTTTGGTGATTTTCTATTCCTATCATTCCTTTATTATTATTATTATTATTATTATTATTATTAAAGGAGAGCTGTTTCTTCTCTCCATTTGTTTATTTATTTATATCAGTATGGACTCAGGGACATTAATTTCACTTTCTACATCATAATCCATTACTATCATTATTTATTTTTTAGCTCAACTTGTTCCAGCTTTCATTGGAAACTCCTTCAAGTTGGTTCCTGTATCATTTTTACACACACCATCATTTTTAGTGCTTCCATACTTTCCAGTACCTTAAGATATTCCTAATTCATCTCATATTTTCCCTGGAATCAGTCATTTCTCAAAGAAGCCCATTACTTATTCAATCCTAGTATACATATAAAGTAGTTCCAGAATTGCTAACCCATACCCTTGAGGAAAAAAATTTGCTAACTAGAGTATAATATTTGCAGACAGTTCTGTCTTTAGCCTTACATTACACAGTCCAGAGTTGGTTTGTTCTTCACCAACTTCTTTTGTATGGTTATGATAATAATCAGTAATACATTTACATCCATTTGTTACTCTTTGTATTCTAATTTGGGCTCCCCCTCCCCCCCCCCCCCACCTCCTGGTTTATTTTAATTCTTTATTTTGGGGATATGTGAAACATTACCATGCTTCTAAGAGTCAGAGCCATACAAAACTACAAAATGGAATATCAGGTAAATGGCATTCTCTCAACCCTGTTACCCCATTCCTGCCTCCTCGTTCTTCCCACCCGACTCCCACTCAATCCTGAGTAACGAATTTCATGAGGTTTAATCCTTCTTGTATTTCTTTTGCATAAAGGAATAGATACATGTATATTTTATCTCACCTCTTATCTTTCATGAAAGGAGGCATACTACAGGAACTCTTTCTTTTATTATTGAAGTACAGTTCACATAATATAAAACTATCCATTTTAAAGGGTACAGTTTGGGGGGCACTTGGGTAGCTCAGTAGGCTGAACGTCCGATTTTGGCTCAGGTCATGATCTCAAAGTTCATGGGTTCAAGCCTCACATCAGGCTCTGTGAAGACAGAGCCTGGAGCCTACTTCAGATTCTGGGTCTTCCTCTCTCTGCCCTCCCCCGCTCTCTCTGTCTCTCTCTCTCTCTCTCAAAAATAAAACCAAGTTGAAAAAAATAATTAAGTGTAAAGTTTGAGGTGCCTGGGTGGTTCAGTTGTCTGACTCTTGATTTCAGCTAGGGTCATGATCTCACAGTTCATGGGATCAAGCCCCGTGTCCGACTCTGTGCTGGCAGTGCAGAGCCTGCTTGGGATTCTCTCTCTCCCGCTCTCTCTGATCCTCCCTCACACGTACACACATGCTCTCTTTCTTGCTCTCTCTCTCTCTCAAAACTACATAAATAAACATTTAAAATAAAATAAAAAAATAAAGTGTACAACTCACTGGTGTTTAGCATATTCACATGTTGTACAGCTACCGTCTCTGTTTAGTTCCAAAATATTTTTATTGCCCCTCAAAGAACACTCATACCTGTTGAGAAGGTACTCCCCAGTCCTCCTTCCCCACAGCCACTGCCAGTGACTAATCTGTTTTCTGTCTCAGTGGATTTACCTATTCTGGATATTTAATCTAAATGGAATTACACAATAGGTGTGAACTTTGTATCTGACTTCTTTCACTTAACATAATATATTTGAGGTTCATCCAGATCATAGCATGTGTCAGTACTTCACTTCTCTTTTTGACTAAAAAGTGTTCCATTGCATGGATATACTGCATTGTGTTTCTCTGTCCGTCAGCTGATGAACATTTGGGTTGTTCCCACCTTTTCGCTATTGCGAATGGTGCTGCCATGAACATTCATGTACAAATATTGGTTTGAATATCTGTTTTCAATATTTTGAATACAAACCTAGAAGTAGAGTTGCTGGGTCCTAAGGGTAATTTCATGCCTAACTTTTGGACAGTTTCATGCCAAACTGTTTTCCAGAGCAGCTGCATCATTTCACGTTCCCGCCAGCAATGTACAAGGGTCCCAGTCTCTCCACATCCTTGCCAACACATCCTAGTGGGTGTGCAGTGTATCTCAATGTGGTTTTGATGTGCATTTTCCTAATGACTAATGACGTAAATATCTTTCTTTCCATGTGCTTATTTGCTATAGCTACTCTTTTGCATTTGCTTTTTTCACCCAATGCATCCTGGAAGTCACTCCATATCAATTTATAAAGATCATTCTTATTCCTTTTTGCATGCGTGTAGTATTCCATTTTGTGGATGACCATAGTGTATTCAACCGCTTGCCTATGTGAAAGCATTTAGGTTCTTTCCAACATTTTGCAGCTACAAATAATGCTTTAATTAATTTCCTGGTATGTATGCATTTTTGCATTATTGGAGGAATATATCAGGGTGGATTCTTGGAAATGGGATTACTGGGTCAAATGTAAGTTAATATATAATTTTGTAGCAAAAGAACAGAAGAAGCTAGCAAAGAACAATTCTAGTTCTCGTAAACAGTCTAATGATAAATATAATAAAATTAAACTTTTTAAATTTTTTTTTCCTTTTTTAAGTTTTTTTTTAATGTTTATTTTTGAGAGAGAGACAGAGCACGAGTTGGGGAGGGGCAGAGAGAGAGGGAGACACAGAATCCGCAGCATGTTCCAGGCTCCAAGCTGTCAGCACAGAGCCCAACACAGGACTTGAACTCATGAACTGCGAGATCATGACTTGAGCTGAAGTCGAATACTTAATCAATTGAGCCACCCGGATGCCCCAACAAAATTAAACTTTTTTTTAAAAGGGTTGCAGAAGGGAAGCCCAAGAGCAAGAAGCACCCACCTAGTTGTACCACGAGGAAAAGGAAACTGTATATAGCTTAGCTTTTTCTTTAGTCCTCTTACAGCAAGATAATACTGTGCTAAGGGAGAATCTGTAGTCTTGTCCACACACAAACAGACTTCATTTTCCTGAAGGCAAGATTTATGTTTTTATAGGATGCCATGAGGTCTGGGAGAGGCTGAGTTCTATGAGTTGGCTTTTATGCAACTCATTTTTGTGTTTTTAATTTAGTCTAATCATGAGTCTATGTGAAAAACAGATGAGAGTGAACATGAGTCATCCCCAAGCTATCAGAGTATGTAGAGGGTGGTAAGGAATGAAGACAGGAGATATACTTAATTCTCAATTTAACTCCATTTTTGTGTCACAGAAATATTGAAATATATCAGAATATGCTCTGAAATGCCACCTTATCAGTGCATCTGAATATCGACACCCCTCATATTCTATTACTCTGATATTGGATTTAGTCATTATAATTACCCTAAAGGACTTTTGTAATTTAATCTTCACCAAGAATCCTATCCCCTATCCCAGAAGGGCATTCAAAGTCAAGAACCTCAAGGCACCTTATGAGCCACAAGAATGATATCACCACCACCGAGACCATCATCAAAGAACATTTACTGTATTCATCCTTTCATTACACTGCTATTTTAATGGCTGTGCAATGCATTTGTCACCAGCAAAGTGAGTGCTCAGTCCCATGCCTGGAACAAAATGATGCTATGGAAGAAGTCAGTAGGAAGTAGAAGGAATCAATTTATTTCTGCCTCTTTCCTTATTGTTATTTAATGGACAGTGGTATCCTAGTCTGAATCTCCTTGAGGTCAGTAAAAGAAAAGAAAAAAGAAAAGAAATAGATAAAAGGTAGGCAGATGGGTGCCTGAAAGAGGCCATTCACACGATTCTCTAAATTCCTGAGTTATTTAGCTAAGGATAGAGAAACCCAGGAGAGAGGTGACCACACAATGCAGGTGTAGCTTCCCACAGTACAGAGAGAATGCAAAGTCGGTACTCAGAGGTCCCTAAGTGGTATCAGTCTTTAGTTTTCTGGTGCGCTGTAAAACTGCTGCAGAAAAAATACTGAGTCTTTTCATTTTCATTCTATGAAAACCATTTATATGAAAAAGATGGGCTAAAATCTGAGTGAAAATGTATGTTCTCTTATTCATTTCACTAATATTTATTGAGTACCTATTAGATGCCAGACACTTTTCTGGGCATTAGATATAAAGCAAGTTACAAAATAATGGAATCTGTTCTCATGAAATTTACATGACAGAAAGTGGAAATCCCTCTAGTCTTTTTAGATTTATTCATTCAATAAATATTTATTGAACTAGGCATTGGATGCACTCTGTTCTCATCAGTGAACAAAACAGATGGCCCCCTGCCCTCATGAAACTTCCAATTTAGTACAAATACGTAGACAGTAAACACAATTAATGTGTGAATTAGATGGTATATTTAAAGGAGATAAATGGCATGGATAAAAAACAAAAGGATAAGGGGGGGTCAGGAGGGCCATGGAGAGAGAGGTGTGCTGGGTCAGTATTCAATTTTAAGTAGGATTATCAGATCATCGAGAAAATATTTGAGCAAAGATTTGAAAGAATGAGGGAGACAACCGCTCAAATATCTGGAGGAAGGGCATTTCAGGCAGAAAGACGAGCCATTCCTAAACATTAGAATGGAACAATGCTGGATATGTTGGAGGAAGGAAAGGAGAGAGTAATAGGAAATGAGACCAGAGAGGAAATGGGGCAAGTCATGAAAGACCTTGCGGACCACTGAAGGACTTGGGCTTTTACTGTGAGAAACAGGGAGCCATAGATGGGCTTTGGGCAAAGGAATGACACCACTCACCTGACTTACTTTTAGTATGAGCACTCCGCCTTTTTGTCAGATATTGAAGGGAGCAAGTGGAAATCAGGGACGCCTGCTGAGAAGCTGCTAGAATAAGCTGGGAGAGTGATGATAGTGGCTCTGGGGAGGTGGGAAGGGAGGAGACAAGGATGTGAGAAGAGAATGAAATAACAGATTCTGAGTATATTTGGACAGTGGAGAATTTGTGGATGGATTTGTGGAAGACTGAACAGCGATATGAAAGAAAAAGAGGAGACGAAAGTGACTCCTAGGTTTTTTATCTTTTGGAAGGAAGGAATTTTCATCAACGGAGATGAAAGGTTGCAGGGGGAGCATGTTTTGGGGAAAAGATCAGGGGCCCAGTTTGAGGCCTTTAGGGTTTGGGATATTGTTGAGAATATTAAGGATATTCTGGAGTTGGGTGTAAGATCTGGGCTGGAGGAATAAATTTAAGGTAAGATTTTTTATCGCATATGATTAAATATGAAAATATGGATGGTATTTTAAAAATACAAAATTATATGGAGCACAAACTGAAGTTCCTTCTTCATTCTCTTACTCCACACCCACTACTCTCCCCACAGTAGCCATTAAGGAGCAATCCACCTTATGGGAGAAGCAGAACCAACACCTGGTTTTCATATGCACACGCATTTTACCGCAGATAAAAGGGTGTCTTAGACGTATCCAGATATTTGTGCATAGAATTTTTCTACCTACCTGTATCTTCCCTTTACCCACATGATTTACCACATGATTTCCAGATGGCCATTGCAGTGGTAAAGTAACAATTTCTCAGCAGTTTGGAACAAACAACATACTTGGATTTGCGTGCTTTTTCATGTAAAACGAAACTGTTTTTGAATTGGTTCTATGTTGCAGGGGTTTTTTTCTTCAGCAATCAGGAATGTACCTGAGCTAAGCAGTACCATCCATTTAAGAAATATCATTGATTAGAAAGCACAGGATACACTTTAAGTACCATAGTAAGGATTCTCTAGACTCTGAGCTTTCATCCCTAAAATAGAACAAAGCATCTGTACCTCCCATTAGAAAAAGGTAACCTTCAGAATTTGAACTAATGCATTTCTGTTTTGCTGAGTTGGCAATTACTCTGTGTAAGGAAAGTAATGATGACTCCTCAAATATCCAGTCACTTATGAGCTTAGAGCTTCATCTGTAATAAAATTCAATAGTCTTTCTCATCCTAGAAGTTCTCTATTTGTCCCCTGAAGTCAAAAAGAAAATAATTAATTAATCCCACTTGGATTTGATTTTTTCGGGAGAGTTCTATCACCAACAACATATATCAGAAATCCCCATTCATCTGGACAGACACAAGACTTGTCCCACTCAGCTGCTCGTTTCCCAGCTATGGCATCAATCGTGGCAGCCAATACATAGGGGAAAAATAAGAAAGAGTAAGGCAGGTGTTCTCAAGAGGCTTACAGTACCACTGAGCCAATAAAAAATTGTCTGTAGGGAAAAATATCACCGTGAGTGGTTCTCAAACCAACTGAACCAAGGTATTCTGATGTGGGGGGAAAAAATGAATGAATGAATGTTCTCAACTGGAAGTTTACTGTATGAATTTTTCTTGGGCCTTGGCACTGACTACCGTCTTTTTTCTAGAGAGATCCAACGTATAGCAAAATGAGTAAGTGCCAGAAGAATCATTATTAACAGAATTATTAACAGAAAAACTGAAGATTAGCTAATCAAACATAATTCAACAACTTGACTTTTGATGCACACATGAGCTCCTCTTTGTGATTTTACTTTGCATCCATTTTTTTCTAATCAGAAGTTTTTATTTGCAGGATAAACATCTTAAAGTCACATGGTGCCCTACAAAGAACTGTGTCATTTGAACAAATCCGAAATATTGTGTAGTTCTCATTCTTCATGAGCAAGCGGGCTCAATGAACAAAGCAAGCGTCCTATCAGACTTCTCTTTCCTCCTTTGGCTCCCCCTTCAGTCCGCCCTCCTTTTTCTCCCTGCAGTGGTAGTTTTCCTCTGGACTTTATCTCACCATCCTTCTGCATTCCACTCACCCACCACCCCACTACCGACAGCCATAATAACTCCAAACTGGTTCCCTCTCTATAGTCCCTGCCCAAATACATCACACACTCTTCTCACAGACTCCCCTTTCTACAACACAGATTTTTTTCAAGCCCTTTTCCTGTGCAAAAACATTTATGATTCATTGTTCTCCATTTAGTAATGTCCAAAAATCTGAGAGTCGGAATAAAATTCTCCAAAATACAACAATTTCTGGTCTTGGAATATTTATTTGTAAGTATTCTCTGCACCCAACGTGGGGCTCAAAATCACAACCCCAAGATCAAGAGTCGCATGCTCTTCTGACTGAGCAAAACTTGGAACTTATTTGAATGCAAAGTTTTGTGTGCACATGACCATGTTCAACCAAGCACTCAAAAGAAATTTAGCAAAGATTCCTCACATCAATGATACAAGTAAAAGAGTTTAAAATGAATGTGGGGCTTTTTCATTTTTTTTAATGTTTTATTATTTATTTTTGAGAGAGAGAGTGAGAATGGGGAAGGGGCAAAGAGAGAGGGAGACACAGAATCTGAAGCAGGCTCCAGGCTCTGAGCTGTCAGCACAGAGACTGACACATGGCTCAAACCCATGAACCGTGAGATCATGACCTCAGCCAAAGTTGGCCGCTTAACCAACTGAGCCACCTAGGTGCCCCTATATGTTGTTTTAATTATTAATAAGCATATGTTATTTTCAGAATCTGGAACATGTCTATTTTAAACAAGAGACTTTAAAGTTTTCTTCAAAAAATCATATAAACAGTTAACTTTGCAATTTGGATATTTTGAAATAAGCTATAGTGGCTTGTCCCCTCTAATGAGTTCATTTCTGAATGGCATCTTTTGGTATGTGTTAGAAATAGCCGCCAGACTCAGAGCCCAATAATGAGAGTTTGTTCATTTAAGCTAGTCATTATTGACTAACTTGCATTTAGAATGCGTTCTCAACCATTAATTAGTCATTCCTCAAAAGAGCCTGATGGGAAATATGAACATCATTAACCTTGTTTAAAAGTGAGACCAGCCAACAGTGCCGCAAAGATGAGGCAGACTCCCCAGTTATGCAGTCGTGATTGCTGGGAATCATGCCACGTTTCAGGGCCAACCACACATCCAACAGGAGACACAAACGCAAGAGGGTTTTTTTAATGTTTATTTATTTTGAGAGGCGGGGAGGGACAGAGAGAAAGGGAGAGAGAGAATCCCAAGGAGGCTCTGCACTGTCAGCACTGAGCCCGATTCAGGGCTCTCATGAACCGTGAAATCATGGCCTGAACCTAAATCAGGAGTTGGTTGCTTAACTGACTGAGCCACCCAGGAGCCCCCAAAAGTGAGAATTTTTAAAACTACCTCCCACGTTTCTATTTCATAAGCACTTGGGTTTAGATTTGCTCAAACTCTATAACATCTATAACATTAGTCTTGCAAACCTTTATAAATGCAATGTCAGGTCTATCCAGCCACTTTTCATGGCAACCAAATAGAAAATATGTGCTTTCAAAATGTTCACAAATTTAAATAAATAAATAAATAAATAAATAAATAAATAAATAAAATGTTCATAAATTCCCCCAAATGTACTGACAAAAGTATCATAGTGACAAGGTGATAATCAAACGACAGATGCATATTGAATATCCATTATACACAGGGCTTCATGCTGGAACTATGAACAGGGATGGGGGCAAGAAATCAGACACTATAACTCTTTGCTCTAAGGTGCTTATAGTTTGATAAAGAAACCAGGCAAATGCATATGAAATTTAAGACTGCTGTAAAAAAAAAAAAAAACACCACCTTTTAAATGTATATATTCTCAATTTTAGAATGAGTGTCTTTTTACTCTTCTTTTCTCACAAAAATACATGGGTTTTTTTGGTAGTCATTTTAGTTAAGCTTAAGTTGCAATGCTGGGTTGGCACACATTACTTTAGAAGATTGCAAAGTCCCCAGGAATTGACCCTGAAATTATTTATTTCATTATCTAAAGAATACCAATGAACTCTCTCTTTCAAGAAGGAAACTATGGAAGTCATTTTGAATAATTTACAATTTTTCCTAGCTGACATGGAAGGATAACAAACGTAATGAATGAATCAGGGTGTTATTTTCCGCTACACTAAGCCATCACACATAATAATTTTCTATGCTCTGCTAAAATGCGTGCGCACACGTGCGCCCACACGCACACTGAAACACGTATGCTTGTTGCTTTTAATGGGAGAGCATTCTCAATACCTCTCAAATGAAAGAAAATTCTTATCTGCCCAGTTTATGGCTTCACAACAACTCATTCTTCATTTTAAGCACACACAGACTGTCCTAATTCCCTTTTTTGACCAGTGGAGCCTCTTCAGAACCTTGTAGGGGAAAATGGATCTCTCTTCCTTGATCCCAGGGTAGAATCAAAATGAAAATAACGTACTTCAATGGCCCAATCTCCTTCACGTCACCTCCGACTTCTCATTCAAAGGGGTACTTTGGGCGGCAGGTGGAGTTATAATTATAGATGAGGAAAAAGCTACATCAGCAGCTGTTGCTTCTGTTTGTTCCCGGCTATAACTGTCATCAGTGGGCAAATTGGCATAAACAGGCCTCCACAAGTGGAAAAACATTTAACTCCTGTACTTGTCACCCTCTGGGTCTTCTTGGTGGCCAGGGAAGGAAAGAAAATCTGACTGTGCGTGAGTGAAGAGCGGAGCCGAACGCAACACCGACCTGAAGGCACCTCTTCAGGGGGAGCCTGAAATTGGAAGATTTTCTTTCCCGTCGGAGACTTGAAACCAAAGAAATAGGTTAGTGCACAGAGAGTATATCTATGCATTTTAATTCTGATCTCTACTCTGTCTGATCTTAATTTTTCTGATAGCCGAAATAGAAGGGTGGATGGTTAAATGCAAAAAAAGTTGAGGACTGTTATTTAAAATGATGCTGCCCACGAGAACAAATTATAAAATGTGCTTAATTTATTAGGCTCCTCTCTCCCAGTTTTGACTGTACTCACATTACACAGATAGACAAGGTAAAATGGAAAAATGAAACTGGCTGTGGCATGATTCCCGTCCTCTCGTAATGCCACTTACTTATGCCAAAAGTCCTGGTTTCTTTACTAAAATCAGTGATGCTGAAGGCTTAAGTTTGTGAATATAGTGCCAGAGTTTTATTTCTTTAGGGAAACTAGGCAAATTAGAATTGGATTGTTTTCCCACCTCTGAAGAAAGACAGAACATCTTCCCGTTTAGATAAAATGTGGGTTGCAGGCTACTTTATATGAGAAATCTGCCCACTTCTACCTCAGACCTCCATAATTTCCATCTAAGTAGCTCTGGAAGACTCCCCTCAGAGATTCTTTTGAAACAAGAAAGATTTCCGAGAAATTTCATTTTCTCTGTATATGCTCCATGTTAGAAAGTGGTGGTGCAGGATTTTCAAACAAAGATTAGTTCGGGGCCGTCTCAGAACCTGAATGTTTGATGTCTTGTTGAAAAGCAATGAATGCCAGAGAACTCACTGAAACGAGGCATAGAGGTCCAATTCTCATTCTACCCGTATCTGTGGAACAGATCCACGTGGAGAGAGCCCTAAATAATGGCCTTATTTTGGTCGGCTCCAAACAGAAAGTGAACCTCCCTAAGCCTTTTACGCATGACTTCCAAAGGGAAGTGCACCTTCTGTCCTATCCTTGTGGCCCTGCCTTTTGAAATGTACAGAGAGTCAACTGTGCACTTGCAGCTCCGCTAGAGAGATACCCACATCCAACTAAAACCACCAAAAGTGACCCATCAATTAAATTCTCTTAAGAGTCTTGCTTCTTTTCAACAATATCTCCTGAGTTCTAAGAAGAGAGCCATTAAGTTCCCCTTACGAAATTTAAGGGTGAAATAAACACTTCTTTACATACTGTAGCAAATAAAGACCCAAACAGTAAGTATGGCCAGTGCCTTTGAAAATGTCAATTAATATAGCGTATCAGTACCCTGAATCTTCCCGTGGGTTAGGAAAATACATGACAGGTGATTCTACAACGTATTTCATATATCATATTCATTCATTCGTTCAAATATTACAAAGTAATGACTATAAAACCTGAAAATAATATTTATAAATTAAGCCGGGTTCTAATAATACTCTTTCCAGAGACTATTCTCCTCCCCTTTTCTACTAAAAGATTTAACATGGAGATGTTGGTTTTCTCCAAATTCCAAATGATTTAAACAGAGAAAGGCAAAATGGGGAGACGGTTGACTGGTGACCGGCTTGGGTTTCTTTGAGACACAGATTTATGCTCCATCTTAAGCACTGCTTTTTACTTGTGTTTTGTCTTCTTGCTCTTCTAGAAAAAATAGAAAAGCTATCCGAGATGACTGTCACGTACTCCAGTAAAGTAGCAAATGCGACTTTTTTTGGATTTCATAGGTTACTCCTCAAGTGGAGAGGCAGCATCTACAAACTACTGTACAGGGAATTTATTGTCTTTGCTGTTTTTTACACGGCAATAAGTTTGGTGTACAGGTACCTTCCTTTGCATGTCTCCTTAAACGGCCATCAAATATCATGTAAGAATACAGTCTCAAAAATCTGAGCCTTGGGTTGCCGCTGACTTTTGCCTTATGTAGTCTTCTCTTTTGCATGATCCTCTCTTGCATTCTTCATCTCAGGGTATTTTAGTCCACACTTAACCCATGCTTAGGGATCTCAAGTAGACTCTATCATGTTCAGGCGGCCCTCATGCCAGCCCCATGTGAATTGATCACAATGTGGCACCCTGTGCCACAGACACCCTGCCAGGATTTTGCCGGAGGCATAAAATGGCAGATTTATTACTTAAATCCTCACTCAGTGGTGATTTTGAGTGGCAAAGGCCACAAACAAATAATCATCGGTGCCTCTCTCAGCTATGTCATTGATAGTTTCAATTTGTGACTTGGCAGCTTATAGCCACTACCTACATAATTGACATGTCCGTGAAGGGTGTCTATCAGGTGACTTTCCTTTCTTTTGCCTGGAATGACAAGATCTCATCCAGGGTGGTGCCGAAGCCTGAAAACGAATTTATTTTATTTTTGCCCTCTGAGTGCGGGGTACATTATGTTCACAACAGAAGATGTTTATTCTTTATACCATCACAACCTAAGCCCGTCAGATCGACAGAAAATTTGAGCAAAATCATGTTGAGGAAATACTTCTGTGACTAAAATTATAGTCTTAATAAAATGTTACCAGTAGTGCAAATGGGAAGCTTTATGAGTTTTTTTTTTTTTAACTAATTTTATTTTCTTTTATTTTTATTTATTTATTTTTAAATACTTTATTGCCAAGTTAGCTAACATACAGCGTGTACAGTGTAGTCCTGGCTTTGAGAGTAGATTTCCTGTGGTTCATCGCTTACATACAACATCCAGTGTTCGTCCCAACAAGTGCCCTCCACAATGCCCGTCTCCCATTTTCCCCTCCCTTACAACCATCACCCGCATCAACCCTCAGTTTGTTCTCTGTACTTAAGAGTCTCTTACGGTTTGCCTCCCCCTCTGTTTGTAACTTATTTTTCCTTCCCTTCTCCTGCGGTCCTCTGTTAAGTTTCTCAAATTCCACGTAGGAGTGAAAACATGTGATATCTGTGTTTAGTTTTTTTTAATTAAAACTTATTGCATACATTTTTACTCTGGGGGAATTTAAAACTTAAAATAGAAAAGCTAAAGGTTTTTGAGGCTGTATTTCCACCTTTTCTATGTACTTCAGTTTGTTCTTTCTCTCCCGCATACTGATGAACGACTTCGTATTATCATTGCTCTTACCGACCTTCTTCTTTGCAGCCACAGGACTCCCTTTGACCAAGAGAGATAGTAATTTGGCCAGCTGATAATTGTCAGAAATAGAATAGGAAGGGCTATTTTGCTGCATATCAAAATATCTGTAAAGGGACATCAGGGGTTTCATTTAAAAACCTCTAATAATTTTTCAGATGTGTCTTATAAGTACAACGTTATTTTGACAGTGTATTTTTGTATCACCTAATGCTTCAGAATATGAAATAGTGGAAGACACATGACGTTTCAGAAGAATTGTCTCATTAGTTTATTTTTACTAATGAGAGTTTATTGCTGCTACTGCTGCAATAGTACTCTGAATAGCACTCAGAGCAGCTGCGTCGTGGCCAGAAATCCTCCACGGGGCCTCCACTCTTGCCTCAATATCTTACTGATACCCCACAAAATTGTATGCACGTATTTTTGCTAAAGACCAAAGAGTGCTTACATTTATAACAATGATCAATCGTGCAAGTCATTCTTCATTTTTGTAAAGTTCAGCTATAAAATCTCGTCAAAATATATTCTTAATCTTGATTGAAGGTATACCAACCACTATAGGTTGAATTTATCAAGAAAGTCAAACATACCTGTAGAAAATTATAGCATCATTCTCATGTCTACTAATCATCCTAAGTTTTAAAATTCTATTCTAAGCAAATAATGATACTTAGCAAAAATCATGAGACAAAACCAGACTTCATTACTTTTGAGTATGCCTCTTTTTATTTTGGGGTGAATTCGACAAAAATCACCATTTTAGTACTTTTTAGCTAGTAAACTTTCTACGGAGCTATTAGCTAAATATTTTTTCCTTTGGCCAGTTGTTAATAATAACCACCACTTTATTATCGAAAAAGTATGACACTGTATGTTTGGTGGTTTTATATATGATATATTCTTTAATCCTTATAACATTCCTAACACATAGGCTTTATTGTCCCCATCTACAAGTGAGAAAACTGAGGCTCAGAGAGATTTAAAAATATGTTCCAAGTCCAAATTTGTAAGTGGCAGATCTGGGATTCAAACCTGGCTTTGTCTGACCTTAAGGTCTGTGCTTTCTGCCTTTAAATCCTCTTGGACCATTTCTATTTGAGTGTCGGAAACTGTTATGGCTGTGACTTGTCATTGGCATGACCTTGACCGGCCTGTGCAGCTGAATAAGAACAAGCTGAATAAGAATTTCTGAAACCTCCTCAAAGCTGAGGCAGGAACTCCAAGCCCATCCTGCACCCCAAACTCCTTTGTCACTACCAGCTCTTCACGCACAATCTGATTGGTGGCTCGCCGTTACCCCATCATCCCTCTGCTTCCTCTATCAAAATTCTACTGACTCAAACAGGCCTTTTGACATATGTTGTAATGGATCTTTCCCAGGGATTTCTTCCTCCCTTGGAACAGCTGTACCATTCATTTATGCAAATTCCTTTGCGTTGCTTCTCCTTGTAGATCTCGACCATTACGATTACCCTGCCTTGGGACGTCTCTCCTGACTGCAAATCCCCTCCCTGTAACATAAATATCAATAATAGTTCCATTAAATGAACTTAGGTTTAGCCTAAGTTCATACCAGAAAATGGGTTTTGGTGAGATGCATAATATAAATTTTGATATTTATATTATGCAAACACAAACCCACCAAATGCAGGAATAAAAGTTTTTACTCCTTGTTGGTATGTGTTATTTTATATTTTAAATAATTGCGGCCTTTAAAATTAATGGGTATAATAGCCTTTGAAGTACAACACATATAATCAAGAATGTGCTAAGTAGCATACTCGTAAGATCAAGATGTCAAGGTTAGGGTTATAATTTAATCCTCATAATTACTTAACAACTGTAGCTCACTTAATCAAGACACCCTTTTTTTAAGTATACCTGATGAATAATGGAAAACTGGACTCTTTAATGAGTTATTTTGCTCTAAATCCAATGTACTCATCATATAAAAGTTTAAAATATAAAGTATTTAAAAATAAAAGTTAAAAAATATATAAGTAAATGGAAGTTAATAAATCCCACTGTCTAATGGCCAATAACATTTATGTACTGAAAACATTGGTACTTGAAACATTCAGCAATTAAAAAGCTTTTGAGATCTATCAGCTTAGGTAGAAAAAAGCATTATCGCTTCTTAAAAAAAATTACAATTATTTGTGCTTAATTGTTTGCACTGAATATCACTTGCAAAGCAGGTGCAGAAGTATAATATCATAAAGGGCTGTGCATTTTATTTTTGCTCCAGATTGTTACTTACAGGAGCCCAAAAACGTTACTTTGAAAAATTATCAATTTACTGTGACAGATATGCTGAACAAATTCCAGTAACCTTTGTGCTTGGTAAGTATAGGTCACACGCAGAACGCAGCCACACTGTCTCTGTTCGGATGACATCAATGACTCTGCATGGGAGTGTTTCCAAGCTGAGAGGCATGCCTGAAAAGCCGCTGCTTGCAATAGAACCAGAATCATCCATAAAGTTTGCCCTCAGGGCTGCTTTCGCTAAATTAACACCAAACAAGTTTGAGGTAATAATTTGCTATCAGACAATCAAGCTTTCTCTTCACTAACTGCCCATTTTTGCCATCAATATTTGAATTCTAATACCCACTTACTGGGTGCTATGACATTGCCAGGCACAAATTACATTTTTATTTTTTTTTGGAGGGCAAAGTCATAAGTATGGATAACAACATATTTTTACACCCCGATCCCTGAAGAGGCTGAAATTCTGCTAAAAGCATCAGTGTCAACAACATGTCTGCTATAAGAAATTGCTTTACAGCTTCCTGTTATTTTACAGGGTTTTATGTTACTCTGGTAGTGAACCGATGGTGGAACCAGTTTGTGAACCTGCCCTGGCCAGACAGGCTGATGTTCCTCATCTCCAGCAGTGTTCACGGAAGCGACGAACACGGGCGCCTGCTCAGAAGGACCCTGATGCGCTATGTGAATCTCACGTCCCTGCTCATCTTCCGCTCGGTGAGCACGGCTGTGTACAAAAGGTTCCCTACGATGGACCATGTGGTTGAAGCAGGTATTGTGAATGACTCTTCCCTCCACGGACTCCTCTCATCCTAGATGGGAACCTTCAAAATTCCTTTGAAAATGTCTTTTATTTATTCATTCATTCAAGGAACATTTATTGATTACCTACTATGTGCCAGACAGTCTTAAGAGGCAACGATGAATAAGACATAGTTACTGCTCTGGAGAAGTTTGCCAGGGCGGCGAAGGAGGGGAAGCAGCAGTCAACCTTAAATTAAGTGGCAGAGAGTCACTGGCCTTTACATAAATATGCCAGAGTAAAAAGTATCATATTTATTAAAATCATCTTTAATATTGTATGACCTTTTTCTTTTTTTTAACGTTTACTTATTTTTGAGAGACAGAGACAGAGCATGAGTGGGGGAGGGGCAGAAAGAGAGGGAGACACAGATCCCAAGCAGGCTCCAGACTCTGAGCTGTCAGCACAAAGCCCGACTCGGGACTCGAACCCACAAACTGTGAGATCGTGATCTGAGGCAAAATAGGAGGCTTACCGGATTGAGCCACCCAGGCACCCCTATTACCTGATCTTTTCTAGCACTTTATGGTTTATCCATTTTCATAAATATTATTTCATTTGGATCCAAAAAAAAAAAAACAAACCCCAAAACAAGACACGAGAAAGGTAGGAAATAGATTCAGAGGAGTTATAACTGGAGCACCTGGGTGGCTCAGTCAGTTAAGCCTCGCACTTAGGCTCCGGCCATGATCTCGTAATTCGTGAGTTCAAGCCCCATGTTGGGCTCTGTGCTGACAGCTCAGAGCCTGGAGCCTGCCTCGGATTCTGTGTCTCCCCCTCTCTCTGCTCCCCCACCTCCTAGCTCATGCTCTGTCTCTCAAAAATAAATAAACACTAAAAAATTTCTTTAAAAAAGAGAAAAAAGAGAGGTTGTTACCGGCCCTGGACCATTAGTAGAGGAGCCAGAATTATGATACAGGCTCAAAACTCCTAAGGTGAATGCTTTTCTCCTAACAGAAGTAGATTCTAGCGGGAACCAGGAAGGTGAGTTTTCATCCAGGCCGTGCGGGTATGTCGTCTCTCTCATGCCTCAGAGTAGATGCAGGTGTTCTACCTGGTCCTCCGGGACACAGTGTGCTGAGAACAAGTCATGGTGGAAGGATGGTTCTCTTCGGTGTGTTAATATTTAGGAGAGAAGCGGTTAAAGCGGCCTTCAATGTGAAGCGCATTAAATGAGATCATTGCTGGCACACACTGAATAAAAATTGGTGGTTGTGCTGGGCTGTTGTTAGCAATCTGCCAGTTTGTTGGAATATAGTAGTGAATACGTAGACCATATAAAAACCGTGAGACGACTCTGCCTTTATACTGAGGACAGTCTCAAATTAGGTGGCCGTATCCCGTCTCCTTTTCTGAAATGTCCTTGAAAACGGATTTTTAAAAAAGAATGGTATTTGGGATTTTTTTTTTTTGAGGCCTTTTTGGCCTGGATTTGGTTTTGCCTCCTTAGATAAACAATATAGGGGCGCCTGGGTGGCTCAGTCGGTTGAGCGTCCGACTTCGGCTCAGGTCATGATCTCGCGGTCCGTGAGTTCGAGCCCCGCGTCGGGCTCTGTGTTGACAGCTCAGAGCCTGGAGCCTGTTTCAGATTCTGTGTCTCCCTCTCTCTGACCCTCCCCCGTTCATGCTCTGTCTCTCTCTGTCTCAAAAATAAATAAACATTAAAAAAAAAATTAAAAAAAAAAAACAATATAGGTAGTGACTCAGAACAAAGGAGGAGTTCAAATCCTTACTCCACCACTCACTAACTGCATGGCCTGCGTGATTTACTTAACCTGTTATGTTCAGTTTCCTCATCCATAAAATGCGCTGATGAGAACTTACAATACCACCCCACTCATATACCTCACGGGCTTCTGTGAGGATTAAATAAATTAATATTTGCACAGCGTTCCAAACGGTACCTGGCACGCGGTAAGGACGCTCTTGCTATCAAGAATGAAATCACCTAGCACAATGGCATAACGTCACCCTTCGCTCATTTTCAAAGACTCACTTGATGTGACATCCCGGGTCTTCTGGATCTGCTATGACCAGGTGGTCATGGAGGAGAGTAGAGGACGGTGTTGCGGTACAGGGTAAGACGTGAGAAAATAGTGCGGTCTGGGGTGTAGGCTAAGGATTCAGATAAAGGATACAAATGGCCTGGCATACACACAGGTCTGTGATGATATAAAGCCAGGAGGGACTTTTGAAGAATTACCTGTCACCCCTCCTCCGAATTTAAAAGCTGAATACTGTTTCAGAATGACCTAGTTGAAAATGCCACGTGATAAGTTAATTTTCTTACCCTGATGTCCTGAGGATCAAAAGCAGTAAGAATTTCCACCTCCGAAGAAAGTCCTAAAAATGAGCAAGAAGGGTTTGACCTGTTCCAAATTGACGAGTGAGAGCTGAAGTTTACTTCGATGCATAAAGATGGTGTGTCACTGGTCCCAACGCCTCCTTGGGGGAGAGGAGACTGTGTTTGGACAGGAATCAGGCCGCCAGGCCCAACTCTCAAAGCAAATCCCTTCCAGCGTCACCTTCATATTCAAAGCACAGCAGGAGGAAGCCAGGATGGCTGGCGATGAAGAGGCCTCTGGGGCCTCTGGTCACAGCTGAGCTCAAAGAAGGCCGAGTCATGCACGGTTCTGAGGGGCGAGTTGATATGGAGTACGAACAGAATGATGTGATTTCATTTCCTGTACGTGTATCTTTCATAATGCCAAGGCTTACCCCTTGTCAAACTTGTGCAAATGCCTGTTTTGCACCTGTGTTTACCCTCTGCCCCTTTCCAAGGCGTTTGGAATATTGGACTCCTCTCTCCCCACCACCCACATCCGCGACCATTCTAAGCGAATCTGGAAGTATTCACTCCTTGATGTGCATTTGGACAAGTGTGTCCCAAGGTGTAGTCTGCAGACCCACAGGCACTTTACATCTTGAATTCCTTGAGTTGTTTATTTAAAATGCATATTTCTGGGCCCTACCTCAGACCTGCTGGATCAGAATCATTGGCTGTAAAGCTCAGCAAACCTGCACTTAACCAGGCTCCTAACGCTGCCGTGTTAAACGCTGAAGTTTGAAAAGAATGGAGTCTTTTCTGGGATGCTTATTTTTTTTTAACCCCTGGGTATTTTTTTCTCACCCCTGGGGTAAAAAGCTTTGGCATCCACTGAGTAATTCACTACTAATAGCAAAGTAGCAACAACTAAGAGAAGGGGGGAATTTGTGGTTTTGACCACACGAGAGGCTCCAGAATTGGAGAGGGGCATCGCCACCAGTCTGTTCAGAGGCTGCCATCCAGGGCGCTTGAATCAGACCTGCATGGCCATAGTGGGCATCAATCTGACTTCAGTCTCTCGCTCGGTTTATGTGGAGCCTCTGAAGGAGGAGAGAACCGATGGAGCCAGGAGGGGGCTGAAGCCTTTGCAGGTGCCTCTGGGGTCCTCTCGGACCTCACAGTGGACACGTCCCCACTGCTCTCATAAGTAGTTTTTTTCTCAAAAAACAGAAAAGGCAGCTTGGGCCCCCAGGAGCATAAAGTCTGTGCATCAGGCAGCGAGGCAGAGGGTCCAAGCCACTGCCCTCGAAGCTGGGGGACACGCCCCAGAGGCAGGGTCCTTCCTGACCGCCCCATGGCCCACCCCACGACTGGGCGCCCTCTCTGCCGACTGGCAGCACTGACTCACCAGACTTCTTGCTCCTTTCCCCAGCAGAGAGGGCTGACTCAGTCTGCACATGGGGCTAGTGTCCAAGCTCCGACAACTGGACACACGCCTCCGCCACTGTCTGACTGTCCTTGGCCTGTGCCAACGTTTCTGGGAAGAACAGGAAGTTCAGGGATGGCGGAAAATGTCTGGCAGATGTCCTGAGCCACAGCCAGGACACCTGCTCCGCCTAAGGGCAGACGGGGCTGGTGAGTGGAGCACAGGGACCCCCAAGAAGTGGGGGCAAAGGCTGGAGGCACTGTGGAGGACACAAAATACCTACTTCTTGCCACGTGACTTTCCTACATAGAATCACCTGTCAGAAAAAAGTGCATGTTCTCAAACCTCAGTGCACATTAGATATTGTTCAAAATCAATATTGCCAAAAATGCAGATCCCAAGACACCAGCTTCAGAGATTTTGACTCAGTAGACCTGGGGTGGTGTCCAGGACTGAATGTATTTAATCTGCTCCTGGAGACTTTGAGGCGAGGGGTCCCCAGATCACATTCTGAGCAAAGTAGGCTTTAAGGCCATCGGAGTTTCCTTCTAACCTTTTCTTTGCCTTGCTTCAGGAAGGGTCCCTGCCACAAAGATTCAGGGCTGGCCAGGAGGAACTGAGTGAGAGGGCAGAGAGAAGGTAGATCAGCATGTCCTTCTGAAGCACCTGGCAACCCCTAGACCAGAGCTGGATGGGCTGGGGCTCTCACCTGCTGGTCCCTAAACTTTCCTTGCTTTGAAGTTGGACAGTCAAGTTACATTAGCCTGGAAAATCAGAAGGACCAAATGCATGCTACCGGGGTAATGCATATGCTCTGATGTTACAGGTTAAATTTGTCAAATTAAAAATAAAAAAATAGTTTTATTTCTGCTCACATGAAAATAGAAATAACAATTGAGTGCAAAATAGTATCAGTTACGCTAAAAATTCCCTGAACTGGCCTGTCATCAGTTATTTACCAGAGGAGCTGTAACAGAAGAGTCTCTCTTATTTTGTCTATTGGCAACAAACCTGTCCTGGAAAATTCCAGTCATTCCAATCACCAACCCTGGAAGATGTCACTCATTCTAAGTCAAGTCAGGTGCACAATTCCAGACCTTCACCGAGTCAAGTGATGGCCTTAATTGGGTGTTTATGTTATGGCATGAGACTGAACTGAAACATTTTATCTGGCATTTCATGGTGACCAGGAAAAAAAAAAATATTTCCCTTCAAAATTACTCACCAGAAGCACAAAAATAGGTAATGGGAAATTATATGCATTCCTCTAAAAGAAATGTTACTAAAGCTGTTGTTACATCTGTCTTGCATTTGCTTATTTAAAAAAGATCTATTGAGTGTATATTATATGCAAGGCGCTGTGCTGAGCACGGGAACACAGCGAGAAGCAAGAATAGGTATGGTCCCTGTCCTCAAGAATCCATAAAAATTACTATGAATCTTTTCTCACACGAATCATTTTCAGAGACAAGCACACATATGTTTATGGCTAAACTTTATATCTCTGCATTGTATCTCTATTTCTTTAAAATAGTTTCCTTCTGTGTTTGGTAGCCAGTAAAAGTGGTCAGAAAAGAGTAAAATTTGAGGAAAGGGCACTCTTCAGTTTTCTTAAAGCCCTGGAATCTTAACATGATATTCCTCAAGCTTCTTCTACAATGAGGAGACCCCACCAGCAATGTTAGCAACACTTACAGTTAACAGACATTAACACAACTAACCAAGCTCTCAATTGTCAAGTGGCTGTTAAGATACAAGTTCTGCCTTTAGATGCACTGGTTGGAAGTCTAGCCCCATACTTAGCTCACGTAAGATGTGATCTTCTCTCACTAAGTAAAATCAAATAGATGTTGTATAATTTTTTTTTAATTTTTTTTCAACATTTTTTATTTATTTTTGGGACAGAGAGAGACAGAGCATGAACGGGGGAGGGACAGAGAGAGAGGGAGACACAGAATGGGAAACGGGCTCCAGGCTCCGAGCCATCAGCCCAGAGCCCGACGCGGGGCTCGAACTCACGGACCGCGAGATCATGACCTGGCTGAGGTCGGACGCTTAACCGACTGCGCCCCCCAGGCGCCCCTAAATGTTGTATAATATTGACTTTCTGCCCTGTGGTCTGCTGTTCAATCCTTCCAGAGGCATTCCCTGGCACTGGGGCTCCTCGGTCTCTGTAAAATCTCCAGCTGCTCCGTGCGACACAGAGATGATCAAGGAGACGGTGGTCTTCACGGGTTGTGCCAGTTTTCACTCTCTTGGCTGAACTTTTACAGGCTGAGTCGGTTACCCCTGTAGTCTCACATGATGTGCCCAGAACAGACAGAATGCCATCCTGTGAGTGAAACTTGGCTCACCTATGCACACTTGCTGCACATAGGAGAGAGAGTGCACGGTAGAACTAGCCCTACTTGAGTTAATGCCATGATGGGTAGTCTCAGCGGGTCAATGTTTGAAGGTTACACACAGTTCTAAGAATTGAATCAAAGCAGCCGGCTCAATGTTTCTCAAACATTCACTGAATTATCAAAAGTACTTAATTTCTTTTAGATGTTTTTAGTGTTTATTTTTTGACAGAGAGAGAGAGACAGAGTGCAAGTGAGGGAGAGGCAAGAGAGAGGGAGACACAGAATCCAAAGCAGGCTCCAGGCCCTGAGCTGTCAGTTCAGAGCCCGACATGGGGCTCGAACCCACAAATCGCGAGAACATGACCTGAGCCACAGTCGGACGCTTCACCGACTGAGCCACCCAGGCACCCTCAAAGGTACCTTAAATTTAAATTACAGGTTCCCAGACAGCTGACGGAATCAGAATATCTGGGGCTTACGACCTAGGAGTCTCCATTTTGAACAAGCTCCCAGAAGCACTGCAGGATGTTTGACTCAGGCCAAGAATGCTAAAATGGCCAGTTTGCTGTGTATTCTGTGCACAAGGGTGAATGATCCTAAATTTTGTCAGAAGCCAAAATCACTAGGGTTTTTTAAAAAATACTGATGTCTGGCTCCCACCCCCAGACATTAGGATTCAATAGATGTCTGATGAAACCTGGGCATCAGGAGTTTTTAAAGCTCTCCAGACCGTTCTAATATGCAGCAAAGTTTAGGAACCACTGCACTAGAGCATATCTATTAACTCCTCCAGCTTCACCTGCAGACCGCCTCGAATCTATTCGTTCAGGGCAAATGTAATTCTGGGCCACCTAGACAAGTAAGCAGTTCAAAGCACTGATTTGGGCTATGTTATTTCCTGTGTGTCATGTGTAGAAGGCAGTGAACTACCAAATGGGATATTAATGTGGGGCCAGGGATATGGCTGAGTAGAGATGTTTTCCCCATATCAGAAAAAGAGAGGAGGTTCTATCTCTCTGTTCAGTATTACTCCCCCAGAAACTGATTTTACTCAACCAAATCCTATTTCAAGCTTTTCAGACTCTGGGCTATAACTCATTATTGGGTTCTTAAATCATTTCAATGGCTTGCTAGCAGCATTTTTAATGGAATGGAATAGAATAGAACAGAGACGGACACTAAATATTAAAGAGCACATTATGTGAAAGAACCACTAATTGTTTGGGGAACCATACATATCTTACCGTGGTTCATGGTAAAAAAAAAAATAAAAATAAAAATAAAAAAATTCTGACATTCTGCCCAGGACAGTGGTTTCACAATGTGATTCCATCTCTCTCCCTCAATCTCATTTTACCTCCCTTTGATTTTCCCAGTTGACAAGGATTTCTAAACCCCTACCATTGAGTTTAAAGGAGAGCTATAGTTGAATCCAATGGCTTCATTCCATTCATTTAGAAAGTACAGTACAGAGATGAAAATGAGCCAGGCACGTTGCAATCTTCCTGAAAAAGCCATCTCTCTGGGAAGGGCTCAGATGCTGAATGCACAACTTTCTCTTACAGAAAGAACTGGCAACAAACCCATTCTGCCTCCAAGTTTTGAGATGCAGTGCTTTTAGTTCTTCTGCTAAGAGAGGCTCATTTGCACACTCTGCTTTAAAAGCTAAAGACACCTGCCTTGGCTTCAGCTGAGGCAAAATAGACAAACCATGCAACAGGCAAAATCCATAAAGACTGGCATATTATCAGTGGACACAATTAGGCTTTTGGCTTGAGGGCTGTAACATTTTGCCTTAAAGGAGCAGGTCTCACTTATTCCACCAAACCACAATTCAAGTCGCAAGTAAACACTGTGTGTGTGTGTGTGTGTGTGTGTGTGTGTGTGTGTGTGTGTTACCTTGGTTTGAAATATTAAGGAGGTTTCCTGGGATAAGCAGTATGGAAATTGCCGAACAGAGCTGAACTGGCCAGAAAGCCAGAAGGAAAAGAGAGCAAGGAAGTTCTGGACAGATACAACAGCAAGATGAAATAGTAACGCCAGGGGTGTGGACAGGGCCCGAGGGAGCACGGCATGAAGACTGACATATCAAGGTCATGGGGTTGTGTGAGGACCGGCCAGTTAACAGTGCTACCAAACTGTGGCGAATCAGTGCCTGTGGTTCACATAGTCCTAGAGATGAGGATTATGACCACATCCTGAAAAACATCACTGGCCTGTGGTGATAATGACCTGACGTGCTGATGAGGATAACCTTCCATTTCATAATAAATGTTCTTTCAATTGATTTAACCAACAATCTATAGATTTCCTTTTGATTGCCCGATACCTTGATTTTCAAAGAGAGGGTTTACTTTAGATGAGATGCGTGACCCTGCAGGGAATAACAAAAATCACCCTGCCTGTGCGCTCTTGCAGGACGCATCAGTGTCATCGTCATTAGTGTTTTGTCATTCATCTTTCACGGAGGCTAGCAAAGCACTCAGTATGTTTGGGCTAAAAATTAAAAATCACCAGCTTTCCTTGCTCTACATGTCCCCTCCCAATTGGTGGATGTGCTGTATGGGGGAGGACCTAACTCTAGCTTTAGTGCACGCGCTGAATAAACCCTCACTTGGCATATTGCATTCTGCTAAGCCAAAAAAAGAACTCACCAGCACAATTTGATCCATACTCCTGAATAAAAAATAACCAGAGGTAAAGTTATTCTTGGGTCAAATGACAGCGATTGCAGCCAGGATATAAATGGGGTAATTTTTGAAAATTGCAG
The DNA here is from genome assembly GCF_028018385.1 of Neofelis nebulosa. Lineage (NCBI taxonomy): Eukaryota > Metazoa > Chordata > Mammalia > Carnivora > Felidae > Neofelis > Neofelis nebulosa. Next base: position 47,856,249 of record NC_080789.1, read on the forward strand.
TAGAAATCCCAAGAATAAAACTGCTAGACAATTGACATGAAATCTCCAAGAACAGGCTTCTAGGTAAAGGGTGACCCATTGCCTCAAATCTTTAAGTACAGAGCCAGGACAGGTCAAGTCTATTAACTTCTCATAATAAGGTTTACTCACGCTCTGCAAGTCTTTAAAAAGAAAAAAAAAAAGCAGATTATCTGGATCATGCAAAAACTTGAGACGCACTGAGAAATAAGAAAAGAATGATCAGGCTCATTGTTATTTTTGACATCCGGAGAAAGTCCAATTCCTCAGGGATGGGCAGAACCACCACCCCCCTTCTAAGCTAACATAAATAACCTGAGTATTATCTAAAATGAGTCTCGTGTTGGTAAATATTGGCTTTGTAGTTGATACTCTGTTTACTTCAAATACTGAACAAATAGGATCTTCATTCGGTGGGGCAGTGATTTTCAAATATTGCGGTGCGCTAGAATTTGCGGCAGAGTTTGGTACATGTGTGACTGCCTGTATCCAATTCCATTAAGTCAATCAGGAAGATTTTACATGGATGCTGATGCCCGGATTCACTGTAGACCAATAGAATCAGAATCTCCAGGGATAAGGCCAAGACATTGGTACTTGCTAAAAGTACCCACATGAGACCCTAGGGTGAAGACCTGGGTTGAGAACTTCAGCACTACTGAGTCCGATTTAGTAGGAAAGGGTGGAGCCTCACCCTCTCCATGTGCAATAGATGTCACAAGTGACTCGGGTACCCATGATCTGTGGACCTTATTCTCAAAAACACTGACCTAGACCTAGGTCAGTATTTCCAAAGCTCCATGAACCAGAGCACATCTCACTTCTCCTTTGACTTCTTTTCTGTTATAGTAACACCTCTGAAATAAAACTACATGGTAAAGAGGGCAGATTAGTTGAAGCGGGATAATCAGATTCATAAATTGATTACAGATCATTAAAGATATTAACTGTGCTACACTGGGGCAAAAGTGATTTTCATCTGAATGTGTTAGAATTTCATAAGCAAATGATTACATTCCTCCTGAGACAAAAGTCACTCAAAATCAATATCTAGCAAAACTCAGTTTTTGAAAAAAGCATTAGTTCAGAAAACATTATTTGTACTAAATCATAATTAACATTGAAAAGTCCACTTAAAAAGTCAAAGGAGTAAGTACAAGGATAGTCATGGCATCATTGTTTTTGATAACAAAAAAATTTAAACAATTTAAAGGTCTACTCAAAAGAGGACTAGTTAAAATATCGTATAGAATTAACTAGAATGCAGCCATCAAAAACAATGATGCCACTCTCTATACGTTAACAACAACAACAACAAAAAAAAGATCTCCAAGATATAAACAAAAAATAGAAGCAAATGGCAGATATGCATGTAGTAGAAAGCCATTTGCGTTCTTAAAAATCAAGCCTATATAACTGGAAAGATACACAATAAATTCATTGTAGTGATTCCTTCAGAGAGGGAAACTGTGTGTCTGGGAAAATGAGACTTACTTTTCCTATTAATATTCTTTTGGCCCTTTTGGATTTCTGTACCATTTGAGTGATTCAATCAAATTTTTAAAAAAAATAAAAAGTCAAGTGCAAACTGTAAGCTTTTAAAGTATATATTTGTATGAATGAACCCTGGCACATAGTAGATATTCAGTAAATGTTTATTTCTTAAATAAACCTACTTAATTTCTCCTCTCAACTTTTTCAAATCTCTTCTTTCCTCGGTGTGCAGGTTGGAGGTCAGGTAGATAGCTAAAATTTCATAATATATTATGCCTTTGCACTTATCGAGTGCTAAGTATGTGCTAAGCATTATGCTAAGCTCTCAACATGTTTCCATCATCTCAGGTAATTCTACAACATCCCTGGGAAGTAGATATTATCATCTTCCTTTGGCACTTGGGAAAACTGAGGCTCAGAAAGGTCACTGGGAGCTCAGGCAAACTGTGTTATACACACATATAAATAAAGATTATAAAAATTATACTTTCAAGGTATATGCAAACCGCTGTGGGGACTACGAAGACAGTATGCTCTTGGCCCTTCCCATGGGTCTTGGCAGGCAAAACCTTTATGTATGGCATTACTACAATATAAGGCAACAGAGAGCACTGTGCGGGGAGCTTTGAAGGGGAGAAATTCCAGGGGAAGTAGAAGAAAGAAATCAAGGGGCGCCTGGGTGGCTCGGTCGGTTAAGCGTCCGACTTCGGCTCAGGTCACGATCTCGCGGTCGGTGGGTTCGAGCCCCGCGTCGGGCTCTGTGCTGACGGCTCAGAGCCTGGAGCCTGTTTCAGATTCTGTGTCTCCCTCTCTGTGACCCTCCCCCGTTCATGCTCTGTCTCTCTCTGTCTCAAAAATAAATAAACGTTAAAAAAAATTCTTTAAAAAAAAAAAAAAAGAAGAAAGAAATCAAGGAAGCCTTCACAGAAGGGGTCCTGGTTGATCAGGACTGTGAAAGGAGTGAGCAGTCAGGAGGAAAAGTATGTGATTCACGGGCTCCATGCTATATTAAGTGCGTTGTATGTGGTAACACCTTTTACTTTTTTAATCCTAACATTTCTAAGTATCCTTGTTCCCAATTTTAGAAGAATAAACCAAAACCTAGAGAAGAAACTTTCCCCAGATGTTCTAGTCCACATTTAATGTCACCTTACTTTCTACTGGCCATCTCTATGAGGGATTACCAACATGTCTTGCCTTATGTATTACTGATATAAAACTTGTGTGTGTGCACTCGCACAAACTCATTCCTTATCTCTAATACAAGCATAAACTACTTGAGGCAAGAACCATCATTTTATATATTTTTAATATTCCCCTCACTGTATGCTCACATACTAAGCATGAAAATATTTATGGTAATGTATTAGTACTAAGCTAATTCTGTAAAATTGAGCTATCTTTATTTTGTGCTAAAGGTTTTATGACGGCAGATGAAAGAAAATTATTTGACCACCTCAAATCTCCTCATCTGAAATATTGGGTTCCATTCATCTGGTTTGGAAATCTTGCAGCTAAAGCCCGGAAGGAAGGTAGAATCAGAGACAGTGTTGATCTGCAATCACTGATGACTGTAAGTACGTCACAAACCACCCATAAGAGATGCTAATCAGAGACCAACAAGGACTTGGATGTAGCAGGTCAGACCAGGATGTGTCTGCTTTGTTCATGCCTGGTTCCAAAGGAACCAGAAAGACTGGGCTAGTGTTAGAACCCTTAACATGCAGGACAGGGGTAGTATACAGGTTTTGACTCAGGTTGATTGGTAGTGGTTTCTTAGAAATTCTGTCTAAACAGAATTTGGCTTTGTCATGGGCTCTGTAAGAAAGTGTCCCTTAATTGATTAGCAACATCTGTCAAGGGCTCTGAATGACCTGGTGTCCACATGGCATATTTATCATCCCCCAGGATCCTAGAGTAAAATCTGGAGTAGAAATAAACCTGCCCAATCAGTTCCCCCAAACTAGAAGTTCCTGAGGTTAAGCCAACTTGTCAGATGCTCCAGGAAACAAAATTATGTTTTCATTAAACGAAATAACCCTGAATTCATCTGAGAAACAGATTTATGGAAGGGCTAGATAGATACGCCCTATGACAGTCTCCTGCCTGGATTCGGCCAAAAGGAGTGAATGATATAAAAATAGCTCCCAAATTAACATAACTCTTTTTCCCAGGCTTATATAGTAATTTATGTGTGATAAAGGAGAAATCAGTAGATTCAAGTCCTTTCCATTCCAGACAGATATTTTCAGTCAATATGAGTGTGCTAAAGTTCTCATTTGTGGGGGAGAAAGGTTTAGGAGGTACTTCTTTTTTCCCCAAACTCTACAGTAAGCATGTTTTCAAAAGAAGTCGAGAAACAAACAAACAAACAAATCTGCTCTCCATATAAATTTACCAAAATGGATAGAAATTACTTATTTAAAATACTAACCCCTGCCTTCCCATCAACACTTTGGACCAATATACATGTTGGAAATCATGGATTCAATAGAGTATGTGATAGTTCTATAAAGTCCTGATTTATTTTAATATATTTTTTAAAATATCCATCTGTCTCCATCCTTTTTGCACTGTTGAATGGCGTTGATTGTCATTTTCAGGATTTTCCTTTTGGAATAGCCTTCAGAACCAATTACCAGCCTTACAAAGTCAGCCTTGTCCTTTTACAGACATGTTCATAAAAGACATGGCCACGTTATGAATCCCAGGAAATATTTATTGCCACACGCATCATTTAGTAAATCATGTTTTATCTGTTTCTGGCTTAGGAAATGAACAGATACCGCTCTTGGTGCAGCCTCTTATTTGGTTATGACTGGGTTGGGATTCCGCTGGTTTATACCCAGGTATAAAATACTTTGCACGTGTGTTGTTTGTTCCCCCACCCCCACCCCAAGTTAGTTAGTTAGTTTGAAAGAGAGAGAGAGAGTGCAAGTGGGGAAGGGCAGAGAGAGAGAGGGAAAGAGAGAGAGAGGGAGAGAGAGAATCCCAAACAGGCTCTATACTGTCAGTGCAGAGCCCAATGCGGGGCTTGAACTCACGAACCGTGAGATCATGACCTGAGCTGAAACCAAGAATTGGATGCTTAATCGACTGAGCCACCCAGGTGCCCCTGCATGTGGTTTTTAGCTACTTGCCCACTTAGGCACTCTGGCCTGCTGTGGGGGTCCAGCGTTGTGTTCTCACTCAGACTTCTCTCCGTTGCAGGTTGTCACTCTGGCTGTCTACACCTTCTTCTTTGCCTGCCTGATTGGACGCCAGTTTTTGGATCCCACCAAAGGCTACGCGGGGCATGACTTAGATCTTTACATTCCAATCTTCACTCTCCTACAGTTCTTCTTCTATGCAGGATGGCTCAAGGTAGCCCACCGTCTCTGTGCCTGAGACCTGCTCTGTAATCTGTCATGTTCTGTCCTTTGCACCCTGGTCCTTTACTGAGTCACTCGCTCATGAGCGAGTCAAAGGTAGATTTAAGATTTAATCACTCAGAGATGTTATTACTTGTAAACTAGGGATTCAAGTGATGTGGTGAGTACCATATTGCAGCAATCTAAGCAAAGACGTTGCAGTAATACTCTTTTACGGCCAGTAATTTAAGTCTTTGTGTGCTCCCATTAGGATTATAATAATGTAATTAAAGTAATAACTGTGACTTCACTGATATTTTATGCCACAATAAGCCAGTAGGCAGAGTAAAAGAGGGTAAATAAGAAGCCTTGTGTATCAGAGTTAAGTATTCGTATTATATTATTTCTTGGTTCTGTTCAACTTTGTAAATAGTTAACTGTGATTCTCTGCAATCCCACTAGCTGTCCCCCATTAAATGCATCCCATTTTCAAAACCAGAACCGAGACTCAGAAAATGATTCAACAGAATCAAAACCAGAAACACCAGGATTTGTGACGACATTTGGTTTGCCAGGAAATTAAAAACAGGTCAGAGCAGTGAGGAGGACTTGTCCAGTCATGGGTGCAGAATTGTATCTGCTCCAACCCCCGCCCCTCCCTGCACCCCTTACCCTTCCCTGGATGCACAGGTAAATACCAGAGCCGGAGCCTGGTAGTGAATGGAACACACACACGCACACACACACACAAAGACAATGGCTAAATCAAGGTAAATGAAATCTAATGACAGTTTGAAGATGAATAAAATTGAATTTTCAAACTTTTGACCTTTTGGCCAGCCACATGTTGACATGCACCGTGGAGGCCTTCCAGGCGGTGGCAACATTTTCCCTGCCACTGCCTTTACCTTCACTGGTTTGAATCTTAACCAAGAATGATAAATACGTTGACATTTCAAAAAGTAAAAGCATGTCCTTTATAAATGGGAAAACCATTTTCAACCAGGTGATGGTAATTCCTAATTATTTTTACGCATTTAAGACAGAGAAAGAGCAAGAGAGACTAATAGCTCTCCTCTCCCATTAGTGAAAAAAGTAGACTCTAGTTTTATAAACAATAAATCACTACAAATGGCCCAGGTGCCCAATCATTCTAGTCTTTTATTGCCCTTTCCCCTGAGTTGTGCTAAGCTTCTTATTCTTTGCTTTGTGTCTACGTGAGGTGTTGGACCAGCCTGTTAGGAACAGTTAGCAGTTCCTGCCTTGGGAAATGCCCTCTAAAATATTGTTGGGACGAGCACCAGGTGTTGTATGTAAACGCTGAATCACGGGAATCTACTCCCAAACCGAAAAGCACACTGTAGGTTAGCCAACTTGACAATAAATTATATTTTAAAAAATAATAAATAAAATATTAACTTTCCTTTCCTTTATAAAATATTTTTAAAGGCAAAATATGAAAATACCACATTAGCTCCTTTAAGAGATAGACAGTCCTAGGAGAAGTGTTTTCCCACTCAATGGATTATATCTCAATTTCTAAGCAGCTGTTTTATCTTGTCCATTCCAATATTTATAAATATTTTCAAAGTGTAAAAATCCCATCTTAACCTTATAAACAGTATATTAGTTACCTGCTGGAAATGAAGCCTCCAAAAGAGTAAAGGATATTTTTTGAGAAAATCAATTCTGAAACATAGGTATCATTTTGAAAGTTAAATGTAGACTCTCATACTATATGCAGGACTGATCCCATAAAAGTGAAATTCTGGTTATAACAAAAATATTTTCCAGGCCTCTTCAGTGGCCCACTTTGGGAAAATCTCAGGCAAGGAAGGAAAGACAGGCCCTGGAAAGGACTTTGACGTGGATGTTGCTGTGAGGCTGACTGATTCCGGGCTCAGGCCCTGCCCAGTCTGGGGAAGTGGGGCGACGTATCTCTCTAAGTTGACGGTTCTCAACTTCATCCACATACTAAAATCTCTCGGGAGTTTCACCAGGTGCTGATATCTCAGCTCAACCTCACACCCATTTAATTAGAATCTCTAAGGGAGGAACCCAGGCATCAAGTTCTTTTAAAGCCTTCCTGGTGACTTTGATCTTCAACCAAGGTTGAGAACAACTGCTCTAAGTGGTTAGTGGTTAGACTTAAGTCCTAAAAAATAAGTAGGCAGAATTTCTACAAAATGGTCTCAGAACATAGAAATTCAACTAATCAATGGTGTCTTTATTTTATACACTTTTTTCCCATTTAGACTGAATGTAAAATCTCTCTCTCTCTCTCTCTCTCTCTCTCTCACACACACACACACACACACACACACACTAGATAATAAAAACCAAGAGATTTAAAAAGAATAATAAAGGAGTCATATTTGACATATAAATCTCTTATCAGGAAGGCTATTCAATGCCAGAACATGGTTAAGATCATTTCATATTGACCAACTATTAGAAAATATACGGTAAGACGCTGCCTCAACTTTTCATTGTGGGGAAAATTGACCCACCGGATAAAAGTAAATCCTTGAGAGTAAAACAAAGTGAGACAAATTCCAGCTTCATGACCCCCATCTCTCTGACTTTTCATTCAACAGTTGGATCCAATAATTGTGAAAACTCCTTGACTTAATTTTCTTTCATTGTGGTCTACATCTCCAGTGTTTTCCCTTCCTCATGGTTACATTTTGTCTCATCACTTGGGCCCTTGTAAATTCCTTAAGCCCCCAGGCTACGTCGCCCTGGACGTGCCGCAAACGGTGCCTTGCACCTTATCTGTGCTCCTTCGACATTCACGGGTTTGAGGTGTACCCGAACATCAATCATTTGGCTCCTACATGGCACAACTTCTCCTGAAGGGCCTGTGCTGTCACCAGCTGAACAGACAGGTCCGCTGGAGAGCAAACCCACGCAGGTGCCTCACTCGTGGTCTGAGAGCAGTGTCGCTTGCCGGTAAACATCGGCGTCTGTGGAACCACCCACTCCCCTCTGGGCTTCATATTATGAAAGTGGCAAAGGGCATCACCTCCGTCACCTTTAGCTTGCATTCCTAGTTTTCACAAGCATCACGATGGACCTATTCTATGTTCTCCACCGCAGGTAGCTGAGCAGCTTATCAACCCTTTTGGAGAAGATGATGATGATTTCGAAACCAACTGGTGCATTGACAGAAATCTGCAGGTTAGAGGAGTTTTTCCTTCCTTTACAAACATGAATAATGAATCATTTGTGACGTTTCAGATCTGAACAGACTCTGACGGCAGGCCCCTGAACTTCAGAGCTGCAGCCACAAAAGAAAGAGGTTTGGCTTTTCAGTATCTTGCCTCAGCTCCTTTTGGAACTTCACAGGTCCTGGGTCTCAGTTGCAGTGAAGTTTAGTCCCTTGTAAATAGAATTTATTTTTATTTTTATTTAAATCCAAGTTAGTTAACATATAGCGTAGTTTGGGAGAACTTAGTGTTTCGTCACTTACATACAACACCCAGTGCTCATCATAATAAGTGCCCTCCTTAATGCCCATCACCCATTTAGCCCACCCCCGCCACTCACCTCCCCTCCAGCAACCCTCAGTTTGTTCTCCGTATTTAAGAGTCTCTTATGGTTTGCCTCCCTCTCTGTTTTTATCTTATTTTTCCTCCCCTTCCCCTAAGTAGAATTTCAAGCCCGTTTTCTTTGTAAGTTTATTAACTTTACACAGCCTCTTCCATCATACTGCAGAACAATGTTTTAATTCATTCTTTAATCTGGTTTCTGTTGCCACCCAAGTGAGATTAGCAGGGACAGACAATGGCAGCCAGAAGTGATCTGGTGTGAGTTCCCAAATCCATGTCATGAAGTTCCCTGCAGTCAGATGTCCAAGCAGATGGACACTGGAAACGTGGGCCATACCAGCCTATGTCCCAAATCTGACAGAACTAAACCTAATGGACCCCAGGACCCTTACCCCCAAAGCATTATTCCAGAGAGGTTTTTCTTAAAGAATCAGCATGAGAGAATTTTCCTTCCAGGCAGGACTCTCCTCAGACCATTCTCTGTCCTCACAGATAAGGAAAGAACTTTAACTTGGCTACTTGCTTCAGGCCCTTGCTCAGTTCTTAAGCAGGTTCAAATGTTTCACTATGTTTCACTGTTGGTTCACAAACTGGCCGCATACCTAGAGGGCTGGGAGAGATGGAAGAAAGAAGCCAGAAGAAAGACTGGTAGTTGGCAGGTCTAATAAGCAAGGGAACTGACCTACAAGGCTTGTTTGGGGCGGCCACAAGACAAGTAGATCTCCATGCCCACCTGCCAGAATTGTAAAAGTTTATACCAAGGCCTTAACTGGGTTCAGTCACACTTTCAGTCCAGATGGTCTCAATAATACACTGCTCTCTCAAGGCTGTGTCCTTGAAATGGCTCCACTGTGAGAACAGTGAGCAGAATGTACATTCCCATGACAGGGGAGGGGTGGGGGTAAAGGGCCTCCTGTAGCCTGGGTTCAGCTCTGAGGTCAGCAGAGGTTACATCCTCTCCATGACCTCCTCCAACAATCACACTGTCAATCTATCAAGGAGGAAGTACAATGGTTAGGACACTTGCTCTTTGTAAAGATCGGATTTGCAGGTTAATAATTTATTCATGCATTAGTTTGTCAAAGTCAAGGAGAGAGACCACTATATAGCCCCAACCAGGGGCACCTGGGTGGCTCAGTCAGTTGGGCGTCTGACTTCAGCTCAGGTCATGATCTCATAGTCCGTGAGTTCGAGCCCCGCGTCAGGCTCTGTGCTGACAGCTCAGAGCCTGGAGCCTACTTCAGATTTTGTGTCTCCCTCTCTCTCTCTGCTCCTCCCCTGCTCATGCTCTGTTGCTCTCTGTCTCAAAAATAAATAAATAAAAAAATTTAAAAAAAATTTAAATGTTTAAAAAATATATATATATATATATTTATATATATATTTATATATATATATGTTTATATATATTTATATATATATATATCCCCAACCAGTATAGACCTGCTGATATACGTATCCAAACAAACAAATAATCAGGGCACATAAGAAATGATATCAATTACAGGGTGCCAGGGTGGCTCAGTCGATTAAGAGTCCAACTCTTGATCTCAGCTCAGGTCTTGATCTCAGGGTTGTGAGTTCAAGCCCCATATTGGGCTCCACACTGGGCTTAAAGCCTACTTTAAAAAAAAAAAAAGAGGGCTCCTGTGTGGCTTAGTCGGTTAAGCATCTGACTTCAGCTCAGGTCATGACTGTGCGGTTTGTGGGTTCAAGCCCCTCTGGCTGTCAATGCAGAGCCCACTTTGGATCCTCTGTCTCCCTCTCTCTCTACTCCTCCCCCTCTCATGTTCTCTCTCTCAAAAATAAATAAACATTAAAAATGATTTTAAAAAGAAATGACATCAAGTATAAGTATGTTTATGGAATCAACGGAATGGGATATTAAGAATCTTCTCCTTCCTATGATATCTGGAATTATGAGGTTGCTGTAAGGATAGCCACTAGACAATACGGTAACTTTGAACCAAGAAGGAAAAGGAGTCTCTCCTGCCTCCTAGTAAAATGTAGCTAGCTCCATTCTGGGCATGTGGCTTGATAAACCAAGTCTGGGCAGTTTTATAGCCCCACTTAACCCCCATTGCCAAGTGCCCTCACGCAATAAACATGTGCAAGTCTCTGCAACGGTCCTGGTTACAGCAAATATGAACAACGGACATTTGTGTATTTACTCTCTCAGACTGCTCTATCCTGCTGCAAATCCCATCCACCCATTGGAGCTTACTCTCTGTCTTTATACAATCCACATCCAAATTATTCTAACAATAAAACAATGATTTTAGGTCTCTCTTTTAGCTGTGGATGAAATGCACATGAGCTTACCCAAGATGAAGAAGGACATTTACTGGGATGATTCTGCTGCTCGACCACCTTATACACTGGCAGCCGCTGACTACTGCATACCCTCCTTTCTGGGGTCAACAGTCGAAATGGGGTAAGTGCATTTTTTTTAATCATCAATATTTAGAAAATAAGTTGGTCACTGTTCTGATTTTTTATGCTCTGGTCTTGAACTCACTTTCAGGACAACTCTCAAGTGGTAACATCTTATTTCAGATTTTCAGGTATAATTAATATGCCTGAGGAAGTTTGAGAGCAAAGAGACTATAGCTTCCGGTTTAAATGTGGTGTGTGCGTACATGCAGGCATGTGTATTTGGGGGTAATTTGCATTTTACCTTGTTTTTATACCACAGAAAATTTTTCCAATAGTTGTGAAATTATCCTCTTTTTTCCTTCCGATTTGAAAAGTAGTTTATTCAATTATATAATCATTTATTACTTAAGATGTTTATAACTGAATGTATTTCCAACAAGTGTTTATAAGGCATATACCACATGCAGGCACTGTGTTAGACTACTTGGAGACAAGCAAATCCTAAGGAATGAGATAAGTTTTCTCTAAGATTTTAATTCAACTATGTTTAGTAGACAAGTCAGTCTCTGTTCTGTGGTTTTAACATAACAATCTGTCCCTATGTACTTAGCTTTAAATAAATGGGCTGAGGCCTGAAGTAACTCATGCACACTTCTCGAATAATTTTATTAAATCTGATAATGTATTTGATTTTGGAGAAATGTGTGAATGTGGGGGAAGTTTAAGTATTTTTGCTCAAGGCAGATGCCACAGCTTCCAAGTAACTTAAAGAGAAGACTGTGGACAAATTTAGAAAAATAAGGAGAACCCCCTTAAAAAAGAGAAAAACTTTTGCAGGATTTTTCTTACAACTTGTGACAAAATTGTGGTTTGCTGTTGAGACCAACTCTCGGCAGATTTGTGAGGCAAGTTCACGTCCTGTAGTTGCTACCTGGGACCTTCTTTCCTCTCTCCCACAGTGTTCAGCCCTCCTGTTTCCCAACCACGAGGATATCCAGCTTCAGCCCTATTCCCACAAGGCTTCACTCTTGGCTGAATGTCTCTTAATCCTAACAGGTCTTCAAGACCCAAAGGAAAAGATGACCAAGTAGAATTTCAGGAGTGGGGTCAAATGATGAGATGATTTAGGAGCCAGGAGATTTGCCTGTTGTCTTCAAAGCATACCTGATAGAAGGTTGCACACCCCAGGCTAGGCTTGCCTTGGCTTCCAGATGGCCCGGCAAGCCTGGATTCTCCTGTGCGCATCCCAACCCCAGCTGGTTGCTCAGTCTCCACAAAGAGCAATTCACTGTTGTTCGCCCTTCTCGGCAGTTTGTGGTGGCAGTTTCATGGGTTTTGAAATCCTTCTCAATTTTAAAAATTAATAGATGCTTTTCTGTGGATTTGTTCTTGGATAACTCAACAGGCTTTAACCTTTCTCTCCCTTCCCATCGCTGATTAATGCACAGAATTGAAGGTCTAATTTGTAAGAGAAAAGAGACGAGCACATTTGATAGGGCTGGAGAATCATTGTGGTATCACTGTTGGGACTGTAAGTGCCCTTGTGCTCCATTTCTATCATCCAGTTAGTTGTTTTTGCAGGATAGTTACAATGACAGTTTTTGTTTGGTCTCAAGATTTTCATTTTGGTCTACATATTCATCCCAAGCATCATAATATTACATTCTTCTGTGTCCATGTTCTTTAGAAATTATTAAAATATCTATTTCTATTTCTAAACATAGAGACACAGAATTAGGGATTTATAAGACCTCGAAGAAAATATCTACCCCAAACAATTATTGAGAATATTAAATGAGATTGGAAACATCAAAACACTCTAGATGTAACCATAGAGCATTGTTAATATTGACTCATGTAAGTACCCTATTTGTGGATGTCAAAATGATTAAAGATTAAAGAAAGATTAAACAAATCTAAGCCATTTTTCATATTAAGCTAGCACTGGAAATTTGGAACAGAGAAAAAATTCTTGAGAGAAAACTGGGAGATGTGATATTTAAGAATGCAGCAAAAAGTTTTTAGTTATCAGAGAGAATTCCTCTAATTAAGACAGCCTATTTACTAGCATGATGGGAACAGCCACAGGCAAAGGCCAGAGTCTATTAGGGGAGGTTTCTGGGAGGCATTTAATTGGACTCTGGAACCAAATGATCAAAGAAACAATTAGGCAAAAGTTCACTTGATCTTGATTTTCTGCATGAATGAGGACCATTCAAAGGGAACCTCACAGTCCAGGAAAAGTCGCTACAGGAATGCAGGCTTTTGGAGTATTCACAGAAATGCCCACTGTTGATTCTTTCCAGGACTGTGCTGTTACACAAGTTGCTTCTGCTCCCCTGTGTTGGAAAACCAACTCCAGCTAACTTAAGCAAAAAGGGGTTTCTTGGGTCACATCTGGAGACTAGCCTAGCTTTGGGTGTGGCTAATTTCAGAGGCTCAAGATATGTCACCAGGACTCACTATTGCCCTCTCTATCTCTTCAGTTCAGCTTTTCTCTCCACTGGCTCAGGTTTCAGACAGGCAAAACAGCAAGATGGCAGCCAGCAGCTTTACAACCTATCCTCTCAGCAAGGATGTGGCAAGAACATGACTCTTAAAACTAAAGTATTGAATTAACTGGCTGGGCTTGGCGAACGTGCCCATTCTTGAACAGGGAAGCACAATATTTTGATTAGCTGAGGCCTGTTCACATGTCCATCTTTGGACCAAGGGGCATGTGTCAGCCCCAAGCAACCATAGGGAGGAGGTGAGGTCTTAAGAAAATTAGAATGGTACTACCAGGAATAGGTGAATGGTTTGCTAGGCTGAAAGCAATGATTGTCCTCTAAACTCATAAAAGATCACTCCCTAAGAATTTCACTGTTCACTCACCAAATACAAAGTTAATATCAAGTGAGCCATCTGACGAAGGCTCAGGGGAAAAGGGAAGGTAAAAGTAAGGATTGCTGTAGCACAGGTGATTTTGTTGATGATGACTGAGTCAATGAGCCCTTTGCATTAGGATAAAGACCGGGTGTGAAAGTAGTATGGATTCAAGTGTTTCAGAAAAGTGTTTGCTGCCTGATGAGCATATAAAATCCTTTCCTGGTTGAGTAAGTTTTTAATTTTCTTATTCTATTTAGGATGTACGTTCCTAGCATATTTAATTCAGAAATCAAATTTCCCTTACCTTTTCACATCAATGTTTCAAGCTTATGATCACGATTCCCATGACCCAGAAATTCTAAAATCAAGGCAATGCCCTTCAATAACTGAACAAGAGTACTATCCAAGAGAAACCTGAGAAATTACTCTGCCTCCTATTTTCTTTTACATTCAGGAGACTACTCATTTCCACATAAAAAGGAAACTCCTTAGGAGGGCCTGAGTGGCTCAGTTGGTTAAGCATCCAACTTAGGCTCAGGGCAGGATCTTGTAGTTCACCAGTTTGAGCCCCCCTATCTGGCTCTCTGCTCTCAGTAGAAGCCTACTGTCCCCCAACTCTTCCCCTCCCCTACTCTGCCCGTCCCCCATGGCGTGCAGGCTCTCTCTCTCCCCCCTCTCCCCCTTTCTAAAGTAAATAAAAATTTAAAAGAAAAAAGAAAACTCCTTAGAGACGATTCCTCTGTTCTCTATATTCAGGGACATATTCAAAATATTGTCATATTTTCTACACATTTACCAAATGTACATTAGTGAAATAAAGTAAGATTCTCCCCATATTTTTATCTCAAATACAAATTTAAAATATCACGTTTTTCCTCGTATCTTCACATATAGAATGAACTCATCCATTTATTCAGGCAAATTTTCTTTCAGGGCCTGGTATACGATAGGTTCTATTTCAAATGCTAGGCATAGGCGAAAAAACAAAAACAAAAACAAAACAAATACCTCTTCAGCTCACTGACACGAGGAGACATGTTCTAGTACCATGTGGTAAACCCAGCAATAGAGAAACGCTCAGTCTTATGGGAATAAAAGAAAGGTATGTTTGACCCAGCGTGGTGAATGAGAGACAGCTTCTTGGAGCTGAGGAGTCCAATGTGCATCTTTAAGACTAAATTAGGAGCTAGCACAGAAATAGGAGGAGGAGATTCAGCAAAGGGTAAATTCCAAGCCAATATGAGCACAAACAGCAAGGAATGACAGTGTATTTAAAGTAACAGTTTTTTTTTTAAATTTCAGCTTTATTGAAGTATAATCGACATAAAAATTATGAGGTATTTAAAGTATACATTGCGGTGATCTGCTGTTTTAATTAAGGTGTCTTTTCATTATCCTTACTGTTGGAGACACTATTAACCAAGATGAAGAGGTCACCCACAAGCAGAGGGAAGAGTTTTCTATAAGATGCGTGTGAAGAAAACACGCCCAAGCCCTGAAATGCAAATGACTCTTCTTTGGACAATAGCAAACACTTACACCTAACATACCAAACTTTACCAAAACAAACCTAGAATGTTTAAACTCAAGCCAGCATTGCTGAAAACAAATTTCTTTTTTTTTATGTTTATTCATTTTGAGAGAGAAAAAGTACAAGTGGGAGGGGAGCAGAGAGAGAGAGAGACGGAGACAGAGAATCCCAAGCAGGCTCTGCACAAATTAGTGCAGAGCCTGACACGGGGCTCAAACCCACAAACCACGAGGTCATGACCTGAGCCGAAATCCAAAGTCGGATGCTTAACCGACTGAGCCACCGAGGTGCCCCAAATTTGTTTTTATTTTTATTTATTTTAATTTTTTTTAACGTTTTATTTATTTTTGAGACAGGGAGAGACAGAGCATGAAAGGGGAAGGGTCAGAGAGAGAGGGAGACACAGAATCTGAAACAGGCTCCAGGTTCCGAGCAGTCAGCACAGAGCCCGACGCGGGGCTCAAACTCACAGACAGTGAGATGGTGACCTGAGCCGAAGTCGGATGCTTAACCGACTGAGCCACCCAGGCGCCCCCCAAATTTGTTTTTAAAACAAACAAAAAGTGGGGCGCCTGGGTGGCTCAGTCGGTTAAGCGTCCGACTTCGGCTCAGGTCACGATCTCACAGTTCATGGGTTCAAGCCCTGCATCCGGCTCTGCTGACAGCTCAGAGCCTGGAGCCTGCTTCAGATTCTGTGTCTCTCTCTCTCTCTGATCCTCCCCCGTTCATGCTCTGAATCTGTCTCAAAAATAAATAAACATTTAAAAACAAACAAACAAACAAACAAACAAACAAACAAAAAGTAAGATCCAGGGCTAGCCCACCACAGCTAGCCAGAGGTAGAATGCTATTCACATGACAGCACCATGGGTCGCTCCAAAACTCTTGTTCTTTTTTAAATACTTAGGATTATCCATTAGCACAAGTGTATAAGTCTCTGAGGAATGGAACACAAGGAAATTAAAGTCCTAAAGTCTCATAACTCCCTTTAATCCTATCTCGAAAATCAAAACCCCCAAGAGCGAAGAAGCAATAACCCCTTAAGGGCATTGGGAAAACCCCACTGAAACATCTATCCATAGCAGCTAAAGGATTCCAAATCCTGGAGAAGAGAGGCAGTAGCTGCTTATGAAATGGATCACTGACATGTGCACACATGGAAGTGTGCTCGCTCTAAGGGTCCTGCTGATGTAAAAGAGTGCTCTCACGGGGCGCCTGGGTGGCGCAGTCGGTTAAGCGTCCGACTTCAGCCAGGTCACGATCTCGCGGTCCGTGAGTTCGAGCCCCGCGTCAGGCTCTGGGCTGATGGCTCGGAGCCTGGAGCCTGTTTCCGCTTCTGTGCCTCCCTCTCTCTCTGTCCCTCCCCCGTTCATGCTCTGTCTCTCTCTGTCCCAAAAATAAATTAAAAACGTTGAAAAAAAAAAAAAAAAAAAGAGTGCTCTCAGCCGATGGACTTGCTGCAATACCCTTTAATGAACACCGCTTTACTGGGCTTTCTGCTGTCATTCAAATATGTGGCAACTTCCTCACACTTAGAGTGGTCTTAAGGAATGGATCTATGAAGTCAGTTAAGGATGCACTTAGCACAGAGGAGAAAGATACAGATTTTTGCAAGCATTCCTTCTGGTTAGGAGCGGAGGGATTTATTTAGGATTTATTTGGTGCTGTAAAACTGCAAACACCCAGAAATAATGACTTTTACTTATCTATCTTCATTCCAAAGGCTCTCCGAATGTGTAGAAATAATATAATTACTTTTTTGCAATTGTACGTATGTATTTAATGTGTACAAAACATTCGGGTTGCATAGCACAGTCAGAAGTCTTCTTGGCGGTATTAGTTCAAATACACCCAAAATATGTATTTAACAAGCACGTCCTTTATTAAATTGTGGTTAAATATACCTCTAGATGGATGTTTTAGTAAGTTATCCTCTCTTAGCTAACTATATTCAAATATTATAGCTTTTACAAGAAAATACATAGTCTGATACATACTATTGCATGCTTGTGTTATAAACTACCAAAAATATCTCAAAATTCTGAATCACTAACTTCGACAAAAACGTATTCTTGGAACATTGATTTTCACTTAATGTACCAGAAAGGAAGGAGAAACGAAGCCTCCCAAGGAGATGATTGTGCGTTATTAACTTTAAAATTCTAGAACCTTCTCAGGGATTCTTTCATATGCCGACATAGGCTCACCATTGGCACTCAATTTTCACCTTCTAAAAGACATGACAGGTGTAGATGACTTAATGTCCTTTTCTCACAAAACTCCCACAGGATACAACAGCTTTGAAACGTGGGGGACTTTAAGTGAACCCCCATTTGGGGCCACAACTTATTTTTGCATCAGCCAGCGGAGGGCCCATGAGCATAACCAGAGTAGTAACGGGAGTCTAGATATGCCCGTTCTTTTACCAGATTTGCTGTAATCCTTGCCCCAAACCAGCAGAAGGGCAAGAGAGTGGTAGCAGGAGGGTCGCCAGCTCTGGGAGCCCCTATTGTGAGCTAAGCAAACCCCCCGTGATGCTCCCCTACTCCAAACTGTCCCCCAGCAAGGGAGTCAGGAGGGGGTGCTGGGTGGATACAACCTCTGTCCGCTGGGTTTTCCTCCCAGTGCTTGGCCCCCACCTCCCAGCTCAGCACGAGTTACCTTTCCCATCTTATAAATCCTAGGCTACGGCTCTGACAAGATTCTGCAGAGCAGAAGGTTAAAAATAACAGCACTTGCCTCTAATGGGTTTGAAGAGTACATTTTGCTCTGCTGTGAATAAATGTCCCTCCACACGGGCTCTGCCCGGATAGATTTTCAGGCAAATCATCAGCTCCCTCCAAGGCGGCTGCCTGACTTTGAGGAACACTAGCAATTTGAAAATAATAAATCTGACCTGAGAAGTAGAATTCATCATATTAAATATCAATTTCCTAAATTCCTCATTTCAATTTTGTTAAAATGACCTAAATTAATTGAATTTGAACGGTCAAAATACCACTTTTTAAAAATTTTTATTTATTTTGGAGAGACAGAGACAGAGACAGAGCATGAGCAGGGGAGGGGCAGAGAGAGAGGGAGACACAGAATCCAAAGCAGGCTTCAGGCTCCCAGCTGTCAGCACAGAGCCCAATGTGGAGCTCAAACTCACGAACTGTGAGATCATGACCTGAGCCAAAGTCAGACGCTGTCAGACTGAGCCACGCAGATGCCCCTCAAAATAGCACTTTAAATGTTGGCACAACAGCAAACAAAATGGCCACTGTGAGGTGAAGATGTTGACTGAACTTACTGAGGTAAACATCCTATAATATACACATATGTCAAATCATCACATTGTACACATTAAACTTAAAGAATGTTATATGTCAGTTATATATCAATAAACCTGGGGGGAGGAGGTTAAAAAGAAAAAGGTGGCCCAGAGAAAGAAAGGCAAGCATTATCCAGTTTTATCCTTTAACCTTGTGAAGCTCTATTTATTTACCTGATCACACACATGAGAAAGCTTTGTGAAAAGCTTGCTTCGGAAAAAAAAAATGCATCAGATCTCTCAAGTTAATGGGGCTGTTTTGGTCTTTCCATATGAGACACACTCCATGAATTCTGAAAGTCACTGCCGTCTCCAGCAGTCCTGTCCCCTCTTATTATGGCAACAGGAGGTGACAAGTGTTCTTCTGTGCCCTGAGCAGCCCAAGCGTCTTTTTTTTTTTTTTTTAACGTTCATTTATTTTTGAGACAGAGAGAGACAGAGCATGAACGGGGGAGGGGCAGAGAGAGAGGGAGACACAGAATCGGAAGCAGGCTCCAGGCTCCGAGCCATCAGCCCAGAGCCCGACGCGGGGCTCGAACTCACGGACCGCGAGATCGTGACCTGGCTGAAGTCGGACGCTTAACCGACTGAGCCACCCAGGCACCCCCAAGCGTCTTTTCAAAAGCCGTGAAATCACTGCTGCCTGTGCCCTCAGAAATCTGTCACTGGCAAGGGAGTCTGTGGGGCTGATGATTCACTGGGTGCCCAATAGATATTTTGAAAGTGCGGGTTGTTGGTCTTTTATAACAGTTGCGGTTGAAATAACATATCCCAATCCTGACGCCAGTGCAACCTGGAGGATGACGCCTGCTCTCCCTCCTAGACTCGGCTACAACCAACTAGCCCGCCTGGCTTAACATCACCTGTTCTCTCTCCCACACCTACCCTTCTCCACCCTTTCAAAATAATGCCCAATACATAGCACAACCTTCCTCATTCTCATCTCTTCCGTATTGAGGATTTACATTGTGCAATAAATGTTAACTGCAGGATTTGGCAATGTCTGCAAGAAAGCCACCTGATCGGCCCCATCTTCCTTCTCCCAAATAATCAGCTTTCTCCTGTCCTTATGCTTCCTCTCCATTCACTCAGTGCCCTCGTCTAACCATTAAGTGACTGTGAGAGTCATCCCTTCTAAGGTGTTCATTGTCAGATGGCAGCACCAAGGTGTAGTGACATTTTTTTAAGTATATTTTGAGAGAGACAGAGAGAGTGCAAGCTGCGGAGGCACAGATAATCCCAAGCAGACTCTGTGATGTCAACGCAGAGCCCGACGCGGGGCTCGAACTCACAAAACCACGAGACCTGAACCGAAATCAAGAATCAGACGCTTAACCAACTGAGCCACCCAAGGGCCCTGGGGTAGTGACATTTTAAAAATACACTCTCGGAGGAGAAAAGGGATTAACTTTCAGGCAGACGCTATCATTTCCTCCAAGCAGGTGCGAGAAGTCAACAATGACTTGGAAATCACCTCTGAAAGTCTGCCAGTCATTGACAGAGTCCTTTTTGTATTGTCTACTCTTCAAAGCTTTTCCACATCTATTACTCTTTTGAACTCCCCCACAGCCTCTAAGGCAGGTAGTGGAAGTATTGTTGTCACTAGTTTTCAAGTATGATGCTGAGTCACAGAAAGGTTAAGTGGCTCTCCTAAGGTCACACAGCTAGTTAGAATCAGCCCAGACAGCAGAAATCCTGGCTCTACGAGCTCCCGAATAAATCATTTTCCTCACCACAGAGGCAGTTCTCAAATTCCATCTTCTGGACAATAATGGCTGCATGGCACTTTCCATGAATGTCCTCCTAGCTCTAATTACTTGCCTAAGTCCAAGCGAATTCCAGAACCTTTTTCAGCTGACCTTCTCTAATGTATAGCAATATAATGAGCGCACTTATATTCTACCATATAATGTTTCTGCTATAGTTGTTTTGGCGTGATATTTGGGCCTCAGGATTGTACTAACCTTGTACCAAAAGTACACTTTAAAAACCAAATAAGGAGAAGAAAGTCTGAAAGGACCTAAAAGGTACATCCAAGTCGCCCAACTTGGGAAATGGAGCATCTTTCAATGTAGTCTGTTCTGTGTGCTCTAAGCTTTAAACCATTTTCTTCTTAAACCACAGTTTCTGATGTCCTATTGGGAACCGTGACTTTCAGAGAAAGGAGATGGGGATTGTGTGCTGGCAGTGAAACATTCCCTCACGGACACATTTGGAAGAAAGGTCATTAGGTTCATCATGGGGGGGGGGGAGGAAGGGGAGCTTCACGACTGCTCTTTGATAACATAAACACCCAAAAGGCTTCCTTCACCACTTCAGCATGACATTCATAAAACTGCCCCTCCCCCCCAGAGCACAGGCCACCAAGTGTTCCTCCAAAGACCCACCGATAGGTCTTTCTGACTAATAGCGTAGAAAGTTCCCATGTCATGTTTCTTACCCAAAGCATTTCTGCACGACAACATTCATCAATGTTGCTGTCCATGTAGTTCTTCCAGAACTACCACAAAATAGCACAAGTCTACCTATGCCCTTCGTTCGCAAAGGCAGCCCACAGTTGCCCCCTGCCTTTGGGATAAAGTCCAAATCCCTCTACCTGGTACATAAGACTCTAACACAATCCAAGGCTACCTTTTCAGCTTTATGCCTGACATTATTCTGTGCTTGTACAACTCAAGTTTTTCCCATCTTCACACACAAACACCCTAAAGTTTCCCCCGACTTACTTGTTCAAATCACTTCTTCCATTGGAATGCTCTGCCCCTTCTCTGCCCATTTGATTCCTTCTCGATGTCAAAAAGTCAGCTCAAAAACTTACTTTGTCCCAATTTAGCTAATTATATACGTGCCTTCTCCCTCCTTTTAAACTGTGTTATACAGTTCTTGATGCAACAGATTTACTCATAGTAGAAGCTCAATAAATTTAGTTGGGTAAGTGGATAATTCTCATGCGTCCACGATACAGTCTCATGAGGCAGGAAGGTACAATAGGGTGTCACTGGCAGCCCTGCCCGGTGTCAGTTGGTGAACCAGTAGAACATTAGCAAGAGCCCTGGCCTTTTTGCAGTTTGCTCTCTGTAACTGGTCTGTTTTTCTCTAATTTGTGATGCAGGGCCTTAATCTTCTTGCCCCCATTGAATATACATGTCCATCATCAGCATAGTTAGAAAATTTTGTCTTAGGATTTACAAAGTTTTGAAGTAATGATAGTATAAACATGTTTCCTAGAAGATTTTTTTTAAACGTTTATTTTTGAGAAAGAGAAAGAGTGTAAGCGGGAGAGAGGCAGAGACACAGAATCTGAAGCAGGCTCCAGGCTCCGAGCTGTCAACACAGAGCCTGACGCGGGGCTCAAACTCGCAACCCATGAGGTCATACAGAACCTGAGCAGAAGTCAGACGCTTAACTGACTGAGCCACCCAGGCGCCCCTGGAAGATTTTATCATTCTTACAAGGCAGTGTGGTTTAGAAGTAGTTGAGGAAGAGAAATCGCAAATAAGAAGTCAAGATCTCAAATGGAGGACAGAGGCTCGCCCTATAAAGAGAGATTGGCAGCCCTACTTTGGATTCCCAGGGCACATCCAGCGTGGCGATCTTAGTGAACAACTGCGCTTGTCGCTCCTCTGGTGTGACTGGAGATCTGACCTAATGAAACTCGGCGAGCTGGGTCACCGGGGCCGCTGAGACTTGGCGTAACTGAATCGGAGCCATGCACGGCCGAGGTGGGCCAGAGGCTATCTGGTAGCCAAGGACACTGCTGGGGCTTTAGGATAACAGCACAAGGTTGTAATCGGATGCCATCCCGGGACACTTAGCCAGTTAATCATCTCGATCAGCCATCTTTTATTCATAAACACGGAGGAATGATGTTCTCTTTGCTGCTCACTTTACCCTTTCAGGTTACACCAACATCCTGCTGCCCCGACACTCCCCTCTGTGTCACACAAAGCGCACCTGGCATTGTGAAGGCATCTTGTCACCAGGGCTGTCGATAGGAACATTGGAACCAGGGCGGACCAAGCACTGTTGCTCCCGGAGCTGGTGTGAGCATTTGTGGTTTAAAGGCAAGGCTTTAAGTAGCTCCTCTCTGAACCCCATTAAGACCACAAATCCACTGACACATGAGACAACCATGTAATGTGAGGCAGGAGCAGGCCTTGCGACCCCATAGCCCTCACTGTTATCCCAATTATCCATTTTATTTCAGCCTTGAAGGAGAAGGCTCAAAAGGCTAGGGTTATTCGTTTTATGTCTCAAATGTCGAAAGTTCAACATTACCAAATCTATCAAACTTCATCACAGGGGAGCCCAGCTACATCGAGAGACCACACACCCGCCCTCCTCGATGGATGTGTGGTCCCATTTCTCCTTCTGGAACCCTAGATGAGTGGACCGGGGATGTTAACAAATTACCTGTGGGCAAGGATTGTGTTTTACTCATTATTCTGCACCCCACCCCCCAGGCTCTACCTCACCATTGACACCCAGGTAGCAGACTTTATATAAAAGGGACTGAGAACGAAGGCTTTGGAGTCAGATTTCTGGGTTTGGCCCTCAATGGCTACACTGTCTTTAGCAATCTCTCTGGGCCCCAGTTTCCCCATCTGTAAAATCTGAATAATAATAGTACCAACTCACACAATGAATATGATAATTAACTGCATTAAGGCATGGGAGGTCCTTAAATAAATGTAAATGTGAGCTGTTTTTGCATTGTCTTGAATTTGGCTATGATGCATTATTGGGGGGGTGGGTTACAGATCCTTAGTTCATGACCTTGGTTCACCTGCAATAAAGGAGAAAGAATATACACTATATCTTCTTTTTAAGGTCCACGTCTGTAGATGAGTGATTTTCAAAGTGTGGTGTGGGGAACTCTGGGAATTCCCAAAAACCAAAACCCCAAGACCCAAGTCCTTAAGGTCAAAATTATTTTTGTAACAACACTAAAATGTTATTCACCTTTTCATTCTCATTCTTCCCTGACTTTCTGGAAAAGTGAATTTTCCAGAAGCTACATGCTATGTGATGATGTCATCACTTAACATTTCATGGTATGAGTGCTTATACATTCTTATGTGTGTAATTTTTTTATATTCCTCCGTTATTTCTGACACAGTAAGTAGCAATAGCTGTAACCCACATAAACAAATCTTTTCGGGGTACTCGATCATTTGTAAGAGTTTAAAAAGGTCCTGTGACCAAAAGGTTGGGGAATCTCTGCCAGACAATCTCAAGTTAAAGTCTCCCCCATTTCAAAATCTGTAATGTGAAAATACAAACCTCAGTCCTGATCTCTGAGACTCTGCCCACAGAGCTGGGGCGCTGAAACTGCTCTGCCTGCATTTTGCCATTGTGTGTTTCAGACTGTCCGGGTCGGATCTCCCTGGTGAGGAGTGGCTGTGGAGTTTCGAGAAGCACGGCCAGCGCCATTCCATGATTAGAAGAGTCAAGAGGTTCCTGAGTGCCCACGAACACCCCGCCAGCCCCAGGAGGAGAAGCTATGGCAGGCAGGCCAGCGACAGCTCCATGTTCTTCCCCCCAAGTGGCGACGTCAGCCCAGCCAGAGATCTGCTGGATGTGCCCTCGAGAAGCCCCCACCGTGCCTCAGCCGCCCAAAGGCAACCCTGCTCCCCAGAGGGGAACCCCAAGGCGTACTCCAGCCTGGGGGAACTGTCCACGATCAGGGAGACCAGCCGGACAAGCACTTTGCAGAGCCTGACTCCACAGTCGAGCGTGAGGGTCTCCCCCACCAAAATGCCACAGGTCCCCGAGGTACTGATCACAGTGACCGAGGCACCAGGGCCCACATCACGTGACTCCACTGCCTCCATCCAGAGCGCAGAGTTTACCGGGGTTGAGCCAAGCAGGACTGGACAGCAGGAGGTGCCTGTGGGATTGATTGCATTCCCCTCAGAGAAAGGGACACCTCCTAGGGACCCCAGTCCTCAGACTAGTTCAGCCAAAGATGAGAGAAACATCCTCATGTCAGCCTCTGGGGAAGACCCTAATGATAATGACAAATTCCCCAAACGGTGGAGCCTCCCCGGTTTCCTGGCGTCCAGCCACGCCTCCCTGACAGGCCTAAGTCCAGATCCCATCAGTTCTGAGCCTGTTCTTTCACTTGACACAGAAACATCCTCAGAGACCAGTGGAATCAACATTGTGGCTGGCTCGCGAGCCTCTCCTGATGTGCTATACTTACTGGAAAACCTGGACACCAAGGAAACCGACATTGTAGATTTTAATAATGAGCAAGCTGAGGCATCACCCAACGGAATACCAGAAAGGTCTAGGACCTGGTTCTAGCCTAGACTCTTACTTTCCCAGAAGTTCACCATTAGTTCCAGAACATACCTAAGGACTGGT
The DNA here is from genome assembly GCF_028018385.1 of Neofelis nebulosa. Taxonomy (NCBI): domain Eukaryota; kingdom Metazoa; phylum Chordata; class Mammalia; order Carnivora; family Felidae; genus Neofelis; species Neofelis nebulosa. The sequence goes on from NC_080789.1 coordinate 47,881,119, forward strand.
CAATTTTTTAAAAAGCTATCACACTGTATAAGCTACTTTTTAAACTGAAGGGCATTATGATCCTGAGTGTCTGAGAACTGAGAAAATCAAACACATTCACATCATCCATTACAAGGTGACTTTCATAAAAGTTACACAGACCACAGTGACATATCTTAACCAAATAAGGAATCTTAAAATATATATATATATATATGACTTATAATTCATAGATTGCTAGCTTTGTAGATAGATAGTCCAGTCTCCTGATTCTGCCTATAGGGAGACAAAGGAGTCTCTCCTCCCCTCCTTTTTCTTTTCTTCTGCGCTTCAATTATAAACAGAGGGAGCTGGGTCACACAATGCCTCAAAAGCCCCTTCCTAATTCAGACTCTTTGAGGCTTTCTGTCTCACTCCTTTCTAGAACTATTACCACTTCTTGATTCGTAAGCTCTATCAGCATCACAACCTCCATCTCCCTTCAATTTCCTTTTCTCTGTTTTCTTTTTATTCTCTCATTCCTTCATCCTTCCCTTCTACTCCGTCCCTCCTTTCAAGTGGTAATATTTTCTCTTGCTATCTCTGCTGCTTACTTCTTGCCACAGTTTTCAAACCATGAGGTGTTGGCAGTGCCTCCTACGGGGCGATCAAAGATGTCTGACACATGCCAGCCTCCTAGTGGAAGGGGTGTGGGAGCTGATGGCACCCCACCACACCCTTGGCCGCCATTGCTGTTCTTTCCATATCCACTCTTTGGTCTTGAACACTGGAGAAAAATTGGAAGGGCAAGGAACCTGAATAACCAAATGATATGGAACCAAAGAATAATAAGGCTTGAGTGTGTTTAACTTGAACTCTTAAAGCAAAAATCCCCATCATGTCCCAATCTGGGTCCAGTTACCATGTCTTCCAGGTTGTTTGGCATGAGGTAGGATCTCGGAGCTGGGAGGTTAAGGGGGTCCAGGACTGCACAATGGGGATGGGATGTTGACCACCTCCCTCCAAAGGGTTGTGGGGGTTGCAATTGGCTGGGGCCTCCAACTTTGTCTGGAAGGCCATGTCTTAGGAGTACTGCTGTCACTATTTCTGTTGAATGATGAGGCTCGACTACATATGACTTACGAAATAAAGTAACCCTAGTTGCTACCCTTTATCAAGTGCTCAAGTCCAGGCAGCAGTGCGTAAAGTTCACAGAGAATCTCACTAATCCTCACAGGAATCCTATGGGTCAATATACTATTCTCACCATCTTATTCTAGTTTATTTTTAAAATTTATTTATTTATTGATTTTGAGAGAGAGAGAGAGAGTGAGCAAGCAGGGGAGGGGCAGAGAGGGAGAGAGAAAATCCCAAGCAAGTTCTGCACCGTCAGCATGGAGCCCGATGTGGGGCTTGAACTCACGAACCATGAAATGACCTGAGCCAAAACCAAGAGTCAGAGGCTTAACCAACTGAGCCACCCAGGCATGCCATGTTCTCTCCATTTTAAAGACGAAGAAAACAGAGCCTTTGGAAAAGTAAAGTAGCGTGACTAAAATCACATAGCCAGAAAGTGACAGAGCTTGGATTCAAACCCAGGTTTATTTGACTCAAGAGCCCACACTCTTACCCTGGGTGCTCCCTCACTGTGCTGTGCCATGCGTGAGGTGCTGGATCTACCAGCAGTTTGCCCAGAATTCCGGAGGATGCCCCACGTAAGCCAGACCTGAGCTTCTCCAGCCTTGGCAACCCCTCCGGGTCCTCCCTGCTTGAGTCTACCTGGTCTTTTATGCGTGCACACAGGAGGGTGTCACTCCCTCTTCGAGCCCAGCCATGATCCTCTCCATTTTTCTGACAGAGGAAAGTTGGCAGAACCCCTCCTTACCCCTCCCCACTCCTCCCAACATGCAGTGTTATCATTAGCACATTTTGGCAAGACATTGCATCCAACTGGGCCACCCCAGCTGCATGACAGTAGTGACATTTACATTAACTGGTTTTTCTCAAAAGACTAAAAGGAAATAATATTGAAAGAAACACTATACATTGATGCTTCTCTATGTTGCTTGAGAGCATTAGTACCTAGGAAGGGACCAACATTCCCAAAGCGTTAAGTATGGACTAGAGCATCAAGCCCCGACATAACACCGCTGACAGGCAGGAACCCTAACCCTCCCCCAGCCTCTTAATGCTATTTTCTTGGCTGTTGCAACTTAAGTCCCTCTATTCTCTTCTCTTTGGCTTTATCTATTGCTCAAATTCAAATAAATTTCCACTTCGCTGCTTTTGAAATATAATCAATTTTTGTTCATAAATCCAAGGTGATAAATTATACACAAACAGAATCATAGGTTTCATGGAGGACTAGAAGAGTGTTCGTTCGTCTCTGCTTCCATCCATCCCTTATGCACCTTTGTCCAGAGAATTATTGAATCTCCTCAATATTTCATCAGGCTCTGAGGTGGCCTTCCATTTCTTCCTGGCACTGGAAACTGAATAATGACTCATTCAATGAGCCCGTGTAGTTGAATTCAGCTACAGATTCAAGCCAGCAACTGCCCAGATCAGATGAAGAAATCCTCTATTCATTCTAAAATGAGTTTTTACCCAAGACAGACCAACATTGCAAAAACAAAATTATTTCTTCTCTGGGGCCTGATTTCATTGCCTGCTTAGCCCCTTTTCTCCTGAGCTCTGGAAACTTCTACCCCCTGCATGAATGGTCACACGGCCTGGCGGCTTCGTCTTTTTGGCTTGTCCCTTCCAAGAACAGGCTCGTGCATTAGATGTAATCCCCCAGCCAGAGAGTACAGTGAGGCCAAACCCCATCTGCTGCCTTCTCTCTCTGCCCTCTGGACATAGCTGTGCCCTGATGCCTGCCCACAGGACAGTGAAGGTAAAGGCCCGTGAGCTTTTTCTCTGTCGTCCAAGAATTTAGGCATGATTGGCCCTCCACGAAACAAGGAGAGCTGTTCTCTCCCCTCTTGAATCGTCCTGTGTACTTCATGGCTCACGGCCTCTACCACTCCAGGCGGTCACTTTTAGCCATGGAGAAAGCACCTTTTAAATGGAATGGAGAAATGTAAAATTTATCATTCATTTGAAGACTCACACATCATCTTTTTCAGTGTGTTCCCCCTCTAGCTTCTTCCTTCTTCAGAGAAACTGATTCCATGCTCAATCATTTTTCCAAAATCTTCGTGTCATAACGTCTACTCTCTGAGAACCCGCCAAGCCCCAGCAGCCATGTGGTGTAACGGAATGAGGAATACCAAATTGGCGTGTGACTTCTGCCTGCGTAGCTTTATGAACTTGAACGAGCCCCATCCCTCTGAATCGCATAGTCTCAGCTGGGAATTGGGCTCTTCTCTGCATCATCTCACTGGCCCTTGTGAGGGACTGAGGGGGGTTAAGAGAAAAGCCTGGGAGCCCAAGCAGCGATGTCTGGTTGATGGGCACGGCTGGACTCGATGCCCCCACCATTCTGCAGAAGAAAGGACTTGTTCCTTTCCACTTTAGCCATTCACTTGTCAAGATCCCTTTATTCAAAAGGATTCTAATCTCTTTCATTCAAGAAAGCTTATCATTTCTCTTTTGGCTTCTTTTTTTTTTTTTTTTTCTTTCATATGCTTCCCAGCGTCTCCCACATCTTCCTTCTCACCAGTGTTTCCTGTCATTCCTTCACTCCTGACCCTACATCCCCAGGCCTCACCACCATGGCAGCAAGTGCCTCTCCCTCCCTAGTGTGTGTACCAATCCCCTCAATCAAAATGTGGAACTAGATGGGCGCCTGGGTGGCTCAGTCAGTTAAGCGTCTGACTTCGGCTCAGGTCGTGATCTCACAGCTCATGGGTTCGAGCCCCGCGTCGGGCTCTGTGCTGACAGCTCAGAGCCTGGAGCCTGCTTCGGATTCTGTGTCTCCCTCTCTCTGCCCCTCCCCATTTACACTCTGTCTCTCTCCTTGTCTCTCAAAAATAAATAAACGTTAAAAAAAAAAAGTTCTTTCCCACAAAACGTGGAACTAGAGAACAATTAATTGCTTCTGTTCTTTCCACTATAATCCTAGGGGATTTAGCACCCCTGGTTTGAAGTCAGAGGACCATCTTACGGCATCTAACCTCCCTAAACCTGGTTTTACATCAGTGAATTTTGGAATAAGCATGACAAGTGTACTCCTAAGCAAGAGCCAAATTCGAATCTGATTCCACCTGCCCTTCCCTCATCACAATCATCATTTACACGATCCACAATAAACATTTTCTAAACTGGTGTGGTATTAACAGTAATAACCAAGGATTTTCTTCGTTTCATCTTATCCGACCATCTCACGGAGATCCTCAATCCTTTCATGTGTGTTCTGTTTTTCTTAGTTCTATGAACCCTAATTTTTAGGACAGTCTTCCCCACTGAAATGGCCCCTGGGTCAAAAGAATCAATTCAAGAATGCCAGCCTTGTTCTCTTATTGCAAATCATGGAAAACCCAGGAGAGGGATCCCAACCCTGGCACAGCTTGAGAGACGTGATCCCAACATTCGCCTCTTTCCAGCCTCCCTTTGCACCTCTGCTGAGCGTGGTCATCATCCCTGGCCAAGACAAACAGATGACAGGAGCAATGACCCCGGAAAGTAGGGGCACAAGAACCACATTTTCCCTAATTACTCAATTAGCTCAGACCAGGGATTCCGTTTTTGTGTTGTTTTGTTTTGTTTCTGGATTAACTCAGGAAGTAGGCCCAGATCTTTTTGCCACAGGTAGATTAGGCCAGAAGACTACCTGGAACCATCTTCTCGGAGCTTCTGGTTTTAAACATTTACTTAACAGAGTCAGCCAAGGGAAGGCTACATCATGTATCCTGAAACAAATAAGAACCTTTCTAAAATACATTTGGTACAGAAATGCTGATGTGTCCCCTGGGTTCTTTGCCCAGGCTAGTGCTTCTCAACCAGAGGCGATTTTGCACCCAGGAGATATTTGGCAATGTCTTGAGATGTTTTGGGTTGTCACAGTGGGGGGGGGGGGGGGGGGGGGGCTACTGGCATCTAGTGGGCAGAGGCCAGGGATGTTTCTAAACATCCTACAGAGCAGAGGATGACCCCCCATGACAACTATCAGGCCCCAAACACTGAGGTTAGGAACCCTGATTTAGGCCAATAGGAAGATTAAAATGAAACAAACACCAAGGAGATTAATGAAGAGAGACAAAGAAATAGAACTAGAAGAGATCAGATGAACCCAGCCACTGGCTAAATTCCTATTCTGTGCACAAGCTTCACCCCTTCTCCTTGATGCAGAAGGATCTGATATGTCAACTCCTGAAATACTGCGGGCAAACCCTGAGGTCCACCCTTAGAGAATTCCTTAGAAAGCTCCTACCAGTAAGAGTAGCTAACTGCCACGGCTAGCCTGACAGTGTGGCTCACAGAAAGGGTGACAGTAATATATTCTACCAAATATCACACAGGAACTTGTGCCAGTAAACTGCTAGGTAATGGAGAGAGATCTGCTCCAGCTTCAGCCTTTATATATGTCTCACTTAGGACCAAACAAATAAACCATATCTTCTAGAGAAATAACTTGACATTTTATTTTGTAGAGAAGGGACATTTTAGAAGAAAGTTGTTACAGTGGGTAGGATGTCTACCTCCTTCCCACAGACCACACAACCTCATGGATTTCCCAGCACCTCCAGGAGAATAACATCCGGGAATTGGTAAAGTCCTGGATGAGGTCACCACTTGGACTTTTATTCACAGTCATTCGTGAGACATTAGGCAACTCCTGAGTGTCAGATATTCAGCTAAGCTTAGTGGTGGCACTTAGGACCCTGTGCCTCCCACATCATCTGTCACTGTCTTCTGTGGCTGTAGGGGAATAACGCTTGGCTTGTTTGTATGTTTATATGTTGCCTTTCATCCCCAATCCTATTCGCCTCCCAACTATTTTTTTCGAGAATTCTTTTCTTAAAGTTTATTTATTTAGAGGGAGAAAGAGAGAGTGCCAACAGGAAGGGGCAGAGAGACGGGGAGAGAGAGAATCCCAAGCGGGCTCTGTGCTGTCACCACAGAGCCCTGTGTGGGGCTCAGTCTCACCAACTGTGGAATCATGACCTGAGCTGAAGTCAAGAGTCAGCCACTCAACCAACTGAGCCATGCAGGCACGCCCTCAGCAACTATTTTCAGGTGTTTAATGTAAAGCCCTTGGTTTGTAAACATTCTTCCACGATGTGTATTTGGGTGCAAGTGTTTTCAACTTATGTAAATGTTTTTTATTATAGGTCTCATCTGTTTGCTCACCACAGTACAATGTTTTTAAGATCCTCCCTTCCAAGTTCCCCTGTGTAACACCTCTCATCCGTTGCTTCTAACACCCACGTGTTCTAAAATGTCTTATAGTATTCGTCCGTTCCCCTCTCGCCTCCACCCCCTCCACAGTAAGCTCCTTCAGACGCTTCCTTTATGGCCCCCATGAGCATCATATATCCAGGAGCAGAGTCACTGGGTCATGGAGCTTGGATATACTTAACCTGACTATGTACTGCCAGACGCGCTCCAGAATCACAGCACTGACTGGTCGCCCACAGCACACTTTCTCCACCACCACCTTCCTGCCCCATGCTTGGCACCACCTAGGTTTTGGATTTTTCCAGTCTAACAAGTGTGAGGTGACCCCTGCTTGCTGTTGAATTGACATTTCCTTGCCAATTAAACAGTATTGATCGCTGTATGATATTTATCTGATTTACTAATGACATTAAGCATCCCTTCATATAATTCTTAATTCTTTTGGGACTTCTCGTCTGAACTGCCTCGAGAGAAAGAGAAAGGAAAGAAAAGAATCCAAACTAGACCCGAAGTTAAGAGACCTGGAAATCTCCATCAAATGTGACCATAACCTTAGCTGTGTGGTCTCTTCGCTGTGTTCAAGTAACTTGATTACTTGACTTCAGTTTGCTCGGCTCTAAAATTAATGGTTAGGGGTGCCTGGGCTCAGCCAGTTAAGCATCTGACAGCTCAGAACCTGGAGGCTGCTTAGGATTCTGTGTCTCCCTCTCTCTCTGCCCTCCCCTGCTCATGCACGTGTGTGTACGCATGCTCTCTCTCTCTCTCTCTCTCTCTCAAAATAAATACACATTTAAAAAAATAATGATAAATAAATCAAATTAATGGTTAGATGAAGTGATTTAAGGTCTCATCCAAATGCTGGTTCTAATAACATTTCTGGAGATTCTATACATGGGGGAGAAAGGAAGAAATAGTTATGATGGATATTGAGAGTGGCAAAAAGAAACAAATGGCAGAAAGAAAGAAAACGGGCGGTGGGACAAGGAAAGAGAGAGTGGACACCCATCGGGTACTGGGGTACGCCAAGTGTTTAACATCTATCGCGTCAGCGGATCCTCAGGAAGCACTGTTACCCATTCATTACATGGGAGGAGACAGAGACGTTAAATAACTTGCTGAAGGTTACCCAACAGTTAAAATTTCAATCTTGGATTTCAACCCAGGTCTCTTGAGCTCATTGCTGATTCTACTCTTCCACACTGCATCTGAAAAACAATGAACTAGGATAGGATAGAAATTTCTGTATTCAGAACACAACAGATTAGCAGTCAAGTGCCATAACTACTCAACCAGCTCTGTTGATTTCGCTTTCAAAGTCTGGTGGGGACTCTCAGGAAGCCAAGGTTGATTGAATACCTATTATGTTTCAGTGTTATGGGAGGTGCTGGACATACATGATCCTGTCTGATTTTCTTAATAAACTGTGAGGTGTCACGATGCCCATTTTACACCTAAAGACACTGAGGTTCGGGAAGGTGAAATAGTGTACCCATGTCACAGAGCTGATAATTGGCAGAGCTGGGGTTCAGAATCAGGTCTGCACATAAACTTGGAGGCAGAGGTTTCATTTCCCTGAGGAATAGCCCAAATCTAAAGCCTATTTCTCCATAAACAGCTTTCTTGCAGGTAAACGTGTTCTCTTCGTGATCCCTGTCTTCAACTGGGAACAATTTAAGCCCCTGAGTTTAATAGAAGATTGGGTATAATATAGGATTGTCCTTTGTCATTAGTTCAAACTGGTGTGGGTGCCTGAAACAAGTCTGTGGATCTGTGCAAGACACCAATTTCTTCTCCTTTGCGCACAGGTGAGCTGTGTAGGTGTATCCTTGAGAATGATGGAATCGAATGCAATGTGTGTGACATATATGAATTCAACTATGTGAGTTTGACCAAAGAAAGAGAAGCACTTGTGTATATGTATAAATAAAAGACCCTCTGGGACGCCTGGGTGGCTCAGTCGGTCGAGCTTCTGACTCTTGATTTCAGCTCAGGTCATGATCCTAGGGTCGTGGGATCAAGTCCCACATCAGACTGTGCGGATCATGAAGCCTGCTTAAGATTCTCTCTCTCTCCTGCTCTGGCCCGCTCCCCCTCTCCCTCCCTCATTCTCTCTCTCTCTCTCTCTCTCTGAAATAAAAAGAAAAGACCCTCCTCACTTCCCCCCTCCCCCAGGGAACATATACCTCAGCGTGAGTAGGAGATGGAAGATGAGAATTCCATTCAACCAGCCTCAGTTCCAAGGAGAGTGAGTCTGGCATTTAAAGGCACAACAGTAGAACTCCTTAAACAGCTTGGCTCCTAAACACAAGCCAAACATCATCTGCTGTTCAACTGAAAAACTTCCAACGACTTTCAGCATCCGGGCACATAGGCTTCCTGAGAAAGATACAATAAAGTGCCCCACGCGGTACCTCCCGAAGAGATTCTCAGTGGTCATTTCTACCCCACCAGTTTTCTCATTGGGTGCTGAGTTTAGGGCCGAACCTCTGCATAAGCTCGCTGTGATATGTTCATTACCCAAGGATTTACACTGGGGCATCCCGGAAGCACAATGGGGACAGAGTGCAAGGGTAGAAGTATGTACAACATACTCAGGTAACAGAGGTGAGGCAGCTGCAGAGAAGTGCCCTGGTGGCTGGGGGCCTGACCCCAACCCCAAATGCTGGCAGCACAGAGGGAAAGGCTCCTTTCTAATCTGATGTTGGGCTTCCTATTTCTTGTTCTCAGTCTCCACAGGGCTCCCTGCCAAGGGAGGAGTGTCCCTTGAAGTACATTCTGAGGAAAGTGACTCTGGACTCGGTATTAGCTGAACACAAAGCCAGTGCTCATCGGGGAGAGAACTCATAGACATAGGCTCATTCTTACCTCTTTTATTTGGTATTTCTCCTGATGTACAGTTTTTTTTTTTTTTTAATTTTAATGTTTATTTTTGAGAGAGACAGACCACGAGTTGGGGAGGGGTAGAGAGAGAGGGAGACACAGAATCTGAAGTAGGCTTCAGGCTCTGAGCTGTCAGCACAGGGCCTAACGCAGGTCTTGAACTCAGTAACTTCAAGATCAAGACCTGAGCCAAAGTTGAACACTTAACTGACTGAACCACGCAGGTGCCTCCGTTTTTTGTTTGTTTGTTTTTAATATTTTTATTTATTTTTGAGAGAGAGAGAGAACAAGTGGGCAGGGACAGAAAGAGAGGGAGACACAGAATCCAAAGGAGGCTCTAGGCTCTGAGCTGTCAGTACAGAGCCCAACGCAGGGCTCGAACCCACAAACTGTGAGATCATGACCTGAGCCAAAGTTGGATACTAACCGACTAAGCCACCCGGGTGTCTCCCCCCCCCCCAACTTTTTTTTTCTTAAATCAACTTTTGGTCCCTTATAGCTGTTAGAGGTTTTCCCAAGCAGTGAGGGGATTTGATCTTCTCAGCCATCTCTTCCCCACACCAAGAGAATTTACCAACGAGGGCTTAGCTGCCTATTCCTCTACTCACTGACCTGCCCTTTTCCTTATAGGGGTGAACCTTTTATCTCCCCTCTCTGTGGAGCTGCCCCCATTTATTCCGTGTTCCATGCAGTTTGCTCAGGAGCTGACCTCAGACTGAGGTCAATAGCTGGAAATAGCAGGAGGGCTCCAGGCGGCCTCTGCCCGTGGCAGGAGACAGCCAGCCTGCCGGGGACTACGAACGGCAGCTGTGGCCGCGCAGACCCGCGTGGAGAGGCTAGAGTTTCCCCAGTGGGAACGACACAGAAATGACATGCTGTTCCTGGGTTGTCTGGATGGGACATTCCTGCAAGGCCTGAGCCAACGGGGCCCGGTCAGGCACGGTTGGCTAGTGTCAGAGTCCCTGCGTCTCAAATGATTCGCACTGTCATTGAGCCAGGGAGAATTCTGGTTCACCCAGAGAAGCAGGTCAGAAAGAGGAATGAATACAGGTTTACGATGTCTGAGTGCTAGCATGGGGCCGGAGCTTATAGCAGTGATGAGAAAGATGACCTGACATCATTGGCTTTGTACCTTCTTATTCTTTCCGTATTTGCACAGTTTAGGGAACTCACGGTGGTGGAGGTCCCCATGGAGCCGCTGATGCTTTAGTAAAATATTGCCAACTGAAGATACCCACCGGGGCCAAATAGACAACAACTGAGTGACGCAGGCTCAGTGTAGGGCAATAGGGAGATGTGGAGACTGTGGTAAACTGGAGAATCCTAGATGAGTAAGAGCTATCAGGAAGTCAGATCCAGGCCACCAGCTTGCCACTGCGGCCCAAAGTTCTACATCTACCTCTGGCTCAGACAACAGGGTATGTTGTATGATTAAATAATAAGGGGATTAAGAGCTGGGGGACCAGGTTCTATTCAGGCTCAAGTGCTTCCTAGCTGTGTGACCTAAGTCAAGTTACCTGACCCGCTTTAGCCTCTATTTCAGCAATGATAAAATGGCATTAATGCCCATACCTTCCTCACTGGGCTGTTTTAGAAATTAAATGAAATAGTGGGTATAAAGCAATTCACACAAGGCCTGATGCAAAGTTATGGCTCCATAATTGTTAACTGTAGTTTATTATTTAACGAAGAAGGCCTGATTTTAGAACAAAAATAAGATTTGAGACTGTATAATATTTCTCCCTAAAAAGTATAAAAATGACTCCTCTCCTGAATCAAAGATCTGTAGATAATTCCTTAAACTTCCTGCCTTAAAAACTGAGTTGAGAAAAAAGCATATTGCAAACTCCACTTGCAGAGGCAAAGGCCCACAAGGGGACCAAAGGGCGGGCGGCGGGGGGTGGTTCTCAAGCAGCACTGCCCCAACCTGCCTCCGGGTGGCAGCATTTTAGCATGTTGAACTTCCAGGAAGTCCCTGGTCAGACCATCCAATTTCATCCACCCAAACCAAGGGTCATCATGATGTTTATCCCTGAGGGCTGCTGGAGATTTGATTTGCAGACACACTAGAAATTGCCTCTGGGAGAGGAAGTTTGGGACACAGACAGGACTGGGGAGTAACCAGGGCCATGACTAGGGTGTGCAGGGCTCCTCTCTGTATAAACAATTTGAGTCACCCCAAATCGGCATGTCCTTTCTAGACACTGAATTTTATGCCAAAAGAGGAAGCAGCAGCAGAAAAACAAAATGACACTCACCCCCGGAGTGATCCACTGGCCAGGCAGGTCCCTCCTGAAACCAGGGCCTGGCCACAGGGCACAGGACACCTTCATTAGCCTTAGGACCCCCTGCTCAGATGGCATGGCCAGCTTCACCCTCACCCCAGCCCCAGCACCGGGGAGGGACTTAAACATGAGAAACCAGAGGAAGGCATTCCAAAGCATGGAAGGGCTTGGGGTGGGAACAATACTTCCTAGGGGCAGGGATCCCCGGGTCTAAGGTGATGAAGGGGAAAATAAAGGAAGTATGGGGTGGTGTGAGAGAAAAGGGGAAAAAGCAAAAATGAAGCAGGGTATCCCACATAATCCCCCAGGTCCGCTCAGTAACTCGGTGCCTTAGGCTGCATACCTCCTCCTTTTTCTGAATGGCAGGCCAAATGCTCCCTCCTGTCACCCAAAGACATTACCAGATAGGAACTAAGGACAGCCCAGTCACACATAATTTATTTCTTTTAATTTTTTTTAAATGTTTATTCATTATTGAGAGACAGAGAGAGACAGAGCATGAGCAGGAGAGGGGCAGAGAGAGAGGAAGACACAGAATCCGAAGCAGGCTCCAGGCTCTGAGCTGTCAGCACAGAGCCCGACGTAGGGCTGGAACTCACGAACTGCGAGATCGTGACCTGAGCTGAAGTCGGACGCTTAACTGACTGAACCACCCAGGTGCCCCACACATAATTTATTTCTTAAAACTTTGGTTGACATTTCAAATCTCTTTCAAGTGGGTTGTTTACCAAAGAAAAACCTAGGAAATTGGCAGCTAAGGGTCTCATCGGGAGGGAAAACAATGCAATAAAGTGTCTGAGATCAAGGGGGTGGCTCAACAAGCCTCTCCAGATGCGCTCAGTGCCTGGGGACATCGGTCAGGGTGAGGAAGTACATCAGGATGGAAACAGAGGAGGCAAGACTGCGCCAGTAAAAAAGTCTGACACACCAGTCTGAGCAGAGCTAGGGAGGTTCGGCGTATTTTGGGGCCCCTCAGATCCAGCTGGCCCTCTCTTCTTGAATGGATGGGACATTATGGAATAGAGAGTCTCTTCATCTGTAGGACACCAAGGAACAGACAGACGTCTGAGGCTGCTGATACCCCAGTGGCACCAGGCTGGTTACAGAAACGTACTCACAGTGGGTCTCCATATCACTGATCAGTTCCTAGAAACTCGGGGTGGGAAGGAAATTTTGGTGTCACCTACTTCATTACCCCATTGTGTGACAGAATTCTCTCTACGGTATCACTGCCAAGATTGTTCCCACCAGAACTCCTCCAGTGAAAGACAATTCGCCCCTGGAGCACTGCATGCTGGGACATCACTCAGTAGATGGCCTTCTCCACATCTGCCTCCTGGTAACCATTCTCATACCCCCTCTGGGTTCATACCTAGATTGTCCATCCTTCTCCACACCGAGGACCACCCTCGGACATTTGAAGAATGCCATTATGCTGCATCTACATAAATCCCAACACACATACACACGCATGCGCCCACACATGCACATACACACACACCGCTTCTTGAGACCAAATCTTGCCAAATAATTCTCTACATCTCGTGGTCCCTTCACCAACGTTCTCTCTCTACTGGAAGTGTCATAATTTAACAATGGCCCTACTCACACGTGTCCCCAGAAGCAAACACAACACTCCTCATGTTTCTTCGCATTTTGTTTTTTCCACCAGCTCACAGGGGAGCAGCACAATCAGCTTCCTTGTTGCAGACATTTGGCCCCTATCCACATAACGCCATTACAGGGGGATCGCGCCTGTTCTGTTCACCGCTGTACCCCTTCTCCCCAGAGATTAGACCACTGTCTGGCACTGGGTGGTCGCTCAAGAAGTATTCGCTTAGTAAATGAGTGACATTTTGGGAGTGTAGGCTCATTTTGGGTTTTGTTCTAGTAGTTGTTGGTGGTGGTTAATAGTCTGGAAGAACGGTTTTATTTGGGGCATAGTTAGCCCTATCCAAGTAGACACGTCAAATGGACAACCGGATATTAGACACGTCTGGAGATTAGAGGAGAGGACAGGGCCAGAGAGAGAGAGGGGAGTCACCAACTCACAGGAACGCGGCCCTTTTTCCACATGGCCTCCTGAGGCCAGTGACCATCAGCCTCTCCTCTGCCCCCCACACTCATCCCAAGCAGAAGAGCCCCCAGATTCATCCACCTTCCCCTTCTATCCCCATTATCCCTGGGAGATTCTAGTACTGAAGGGGAATGCTCGCCCTCCTTGCCCAAGGGAACATCACAGGAAAGATCTGAATCAATCACATGTGCATTTCTGGGAGCAGCACAGGCAGCTTCCACTACTGCTAGAGAAAGTCAGCCACTTCCAACGCTAAAATGAATTTCTTTCTCAGCACACAGCCAGGAACTTAGAGATCAGCAATCAAGGAAGGGGCATTTCCATGCTGTCCCCTTACATCAGTCTCCATAGGACAGGTGCACGATATTGGAGTCCTGGTGTCCCCTGGTAGGGTGGGCTCTCGAGGCCAGCAGTGCCCTCTGGTGGTCATAACAACACTGATGCTCATGAGAGTAACACCAGGAGCCAGTTAGTGATCAGAATGACTACCCCTTTTCATGAGCATTTACCATGAGCCAGACTTGTAATAAAAATTTTACCCAGGGCACCGGGGTGGCTCAGTTAAACCTCCGACTCTTGGTTTCAGCTCAGGTCATGATCTCATGGGTTCGTGAGTTTGAGCCCTGCCTCGGGATCTGCGCTGACAGTGCGGAGCCTGCTTGGGATTCTCTCTCTCTGCCCTCCCCCACCCCACTCCCACTCACGCTCCCTCTGTCTCTCTCAAAATAAATAAACTTAAAAAAAATTTACCCAGATTATCCCCTTAAATGCTCATTCTAACCTTATCAAGCCCTACTACTCTGTTTGCCCACATTACAAGTGAGGAAACTGATCACAGCAATTAGATGATTTTCTCTAATAAGTCACAAAGGGCAGAGGAAGTTGGCTGGTCTGTTCCTGTCCCCTTCAAACGCCTCAAAATAGACATGAGCCACCCCAGAAGGAAAGGGGGGAATTTAAAGAACATATATTTTCCATTGTAAAAGTAAACACAATAACTATTTTGGAAAAATTGGAAGGAAAAATAAATATCCCCAAGTCAAAACAACTGTTAGCATTTTAACGTGCTTCCTTTCAATCTCTTTTTTTTCTCCTTTCCATCTTTTTTTCCCCCTAACTGTATTCAAGGTACAGTTATAAATTCTCCAATGACAAATATTCTTAAAGATTTTTTTTCTCCAAGAATTTTCTGTTCTTAGATGTAAATTTCACATTTCCTAGTCAAAGCAACAGGTATTTACTTGAACTTCCAGGAAGAATCTGGCCCAGAGGTCCTCGCCAGGACTTCTGTGTCCCAGCCTCAAGTGCGCTTCCCGGAGAGCCAGCGTTGCTATAGAGACAGAGTGTGGCCATGGAACCTCAGGACAGGTCAGGGCCAGTCAGCCAAGTGCACTGCCCTCAGGGCAGGTGTCGAGGGTGAACTTCAGGGACTTGTGCCTGGCTCCCTTCCAGCAGAGGTTAGCACCGAGCTCTGAGCACGGCAAGCTCCCAGGCAGCCATCTACGGGACTTGAGATTCTTGGCAAGTTTCCTTCTGGCCGCCATAGGGACGTGGCCATGTGGCAGCCCTCTCTGCGAATCTGTTTCACTGACCAGAATGGCTACCATTTATCATGAGCATAATGTTTTTTGGAAAGTGTGTCTACCTCTCCAGAAGCTCCTGTGCCTCTACCTTAGAACTAAGATACTCCCCTCCAGAGTAGTCCCTGTAGAGCTGTGGCATCTGAGGCAGACTCCCAACTCCGCCACTTACCAGCTCCATGACCTGAGCACGGCTGACCGTCTCAGAGCTGTTTCTTCATCTGGAAAATCAGGGTAACTCTTCAGATTCACAGAGTTGTTAGGAGAGGTAAATGGACATTTATCTGAGTACTGAGTATACAGTAAAAGCTCAATAAGTGGGGGCTATTGATCCGGAAACCTTCTCCAGGGAGATGGCTCATGAAGGAACACGTAGAGCGGCTGTCTATGCAGCAGGTAGCTGGAGACCACAGGGTGAACAACTCATCACTCATCTGGAATGCCCGAAGTCCCACATCCTCTTAGTTCCATGCAAATGCCAGGGAGAGAGGCACACTGCCTGAATCCTTTCCTGCTCCTCCTTGCCTTTCTCCCCTCTTCCCTGGACCCTTTCCCAAGAACACAGGAAGGACTCTACCAGGGGCAATACTCAAATTATGTAAAAACTCAGACTGAAGAAGTATGACGTCAGCCATGGGCTGAAAGAGGGTCCTGGAAGCCTTCTGTTGCACCAGACATCACCACCCTATTTTATAGATTTCAGGGAAGTAAGGGGTCTCAGGAGAGGGTCCAGAGAAGCTGGCACACTGGGGAGATTCCTCAGCAGACTCTAGGGAATGGTTCTTTACCAGCCAATATAGCAATATGTTTACATTTTAACAACAAATATGACCACACCACCATGTGCCAACCAACTTGCCTCCAGTTGAGACCCTGAGAAGGTCATTATGGGACCCTCCTCCCAAGAATACAAGGGGCCAGAGAATGGATTAAGCCTATTTGGGGTTCATGCCCTGCTTGCAGAGTGAGTGAGTTGGGGAGAAGAGCTTTACTGCCTAAGAGGCTGCTTGAGTGTTAAAACGCCCCTAGCCCTGTCATTCCTCACTGCATGCCTGGCTGTTGCAGTAGGAAGAAGAGATCCAGAAGTGGGATGATCCCAAGTCAAACACCATGGTGAATTCCTGAGGTGGGATGTCAGTGTCGGTGACCCTCTAGCCTGGGCCTGAAAAAGAAGCACCACACCCGGTGCTGCGGTCCAGCACCGGCCCTATGGTCATTCAGTCCTTAATTCCACTAACACTCGTTAATCCCACATTAGGCGCCAGGTGCTGGCCTGAGGGCTGCGCAAACGACAGGGGGCAAGACAAGTAGCGTCTCTGCCCTCATGGAGCTCAGCCTAGCAGAGGAGCCAGACATAAAAGCATAATACAGGGTGACAAGAGCTACAATAGGGAAAAGACAGGGTGCTAAGAGAGCAAAGGGGGGCACCTAACCCAGAAGACTCACTGCAGGAAATAACGTGTCGGCCAAGATCTGAGGGCAGAGTGGGAGCCGGCCGCGTGAGGAGATGGGAGAAGCAGGCAGCAGCCCGTGCAAACACTAGACACTGGCTGAGCCCCCAGAAGAACAGAACAGTTGACATGAACTTCAACATAATCATTTTGATGTGTCAAGATTGGGGTGCAATTAATGTTTAACTTGTGAGCCTAACTTCTTGCTTAACCAGAGAATGGTCTGGAAAGACTATAACCCTGTAAGTCTAAATTTCCAAGCCAAAGATGCAGGTTGGCAGGGAGACCAGGTTGGGAGGGAGGCAGTGTCGTAAGTGTTGGATATTGGTGTCACCCGAACGCATGTTCGAGCCCCACCCAACTCTACTTCTTAGCTGGGTGACTTTAACTGAGTCAGTTCAACCTCTCTAGGCTATAACTTGCTCATCTGAAAATGGAGAACGATGCTGGTATCTACTCTGTAGCACAGTAGTAATCAAATGAGAGAGTATATGAAGTCCTCAACATGGGAAAGAGCACGGGGCCAACTCTCATTATTAAAAAATGGACGCTCAGTCCATTCAGCGTCCGACTCTTGGTTCCAGCTCAGGTCATGATCTTGCTGTTCATGAGTTCGAGCCCTGCATTGGGCTCTGCACCAACCGTGTGGGAGCCTGTTTAGGATTCTCTCTCTCTCCCTCTCTGCTCCTCCCCTGCTCTCTCTCAAAATAAATAAATAAAAACTTAAAAACATAATAAATAGGGGCACCTAGGTGGCTCAGTCAGTTAAGTGTCTGACTTTGGCTCAGGTCACCATCTCACAGTTTGTGAGTTTGAGCCCTGCACTGGATTCTTTGCTGTTAGTACGGAGCCTGCTTTGGATCCTCAGTCTCCCTGTCTCTCTCTCTCTCTCTCTGCCTCTCCCCCGCTTGCACACACACACTCCCTCCCTCTCTCTCTCTCTCTCTCTCTCTCTCTCTCAAAAATAAAACTAAAAAATAAACATTAAATAAATAATTAAATAAATCATGGAATCCACCCCCAACATAAACATCATTTTGTGCCCAAGAATATCAAGTGTTTTTGAGAACAGAAATGCGACCTAATCCAAACATCATAGCTCGTATTTATTGAGAGTTCACACACGCCAGCCCCGTCCTACATGCATTACGTGGGTGGTTTTACTTCATTCTCATGAGAACCCAATAATAAAGGTGCCCCTGTTTTCCAGGTTTTGCAAACTAGGAAACCAAGGTGGAGAGGTCTAGTAACTTGCCTCAGGTCCTCAAAAGCTTCAAAAATGTAGAACACTGACAATACCAAATGCTGGCAAGGATGTGGAGCAACAGGAACTCTCATTCATCGCGGGTAAGAATGCAAAATGGTACAGCCACTTTGGAAAACAGTTTGACAGGTTTTGACAAAACTAAGCATTCTCTTCCCATAAGGTCCAGCGATCGTGCTCCTCGGCATTTACCCAAAGAAGCGGAAAACTCTATTCAAAATTGCCAAAAAACAAAAACTGGGACGCAACCAAGATGTCCTTTAATCAGCGGAGGGATAAACTATGATACATCCAGACACTGGCGCGTTGGTTGGCGCTAACGAGAAATAAGCAATCAAGCCATGGAAAGGCATAGAGGAAATTTAAAGGCATATTACTAAGTGAAAGAAGCCAATCTGAACAGACTACATACTGTACATATGATTCCAACCATCTGACATTCTGGATAGGGTGAAACTATGGAGACGGCGAAAAGATTAGTGGTTGCCTGTGAAGGGAGAGGGAGAGATGTGTAGGCAGAGCACAGAGGATTTTCAGGGCAGTGGATCTACTCTGTATGAAACTACAACAGTGGATGCATCACCGCACATCTGCCCAAACCCATAGAAAGTACCACCCCCAGAGCAAATCCCAGTTAGACCCTGAACTTCGGGCACTAACGACACGTCAGTGTGAGCTCATTGATTTTAACAAATGTACCGACCGCCGCGTGGGGGATGTCCATAGGGGATGCGAGGCCCGGGGGTATAGCTCAGGGGTAGAGCATTTGACTGCATAGGGGATGCGGCATGTTCACGCGTGGGGAAGGGGGTATATAGGAACTCTCTGTACCTTCTGTTCAATTTTTCTGTGACCACAAAACTCTAAAAAATTAAGTTTGCTAATTAAAAAAACAAACAAACAAAACCAAAACCACAAAAAAACAAGCTTCAAACCCAGGAAGTGGGGCTCTAGAGCACATCTCTTTGACCACTAGACTATACTAACCTCCAGCTTCTAGCGGAAAGAAAAGTCCAACTTTGGATAGAAGGACAAAAGACAAAACAGGTACATGTGAAGGGAAACAAAGAGATTGCCGGGGTTTGGAATGTACTCACGGCTCAGGACGCCAAGCTTTCCTAATCCTTTCTAGAGGGCCGGCCAGGCTTCCAGGCTGATGATGCCGACTCCCGCCTCACACGGAGTGTTTGACAAGAGGCACCTGACATGTGGCCTGAGGCCAGCATCCCCTGGGCCCTTTGGTCTGGAAAACAGCTGTGAGTAATTGGGGCACCGGGAGGAGAGAGTTTTATCAGCTGGCCTGTCCCGAGGCTGCCGGGAAGACTAATGTGCTGGTGCAGACATGCCTCCGGAAACTGCCCTATTTTTAGAGAAAGGCATTCTTTCCCGGGCTGTGCTTCTGACAAAGGAGCAGGGTAGCCCTCTGCCCAAGGGGCAGCCAGCGAACATCAAGCCACGTCCACTGGTTTGCCTGACGTGGGGCTCGTTTTTCTGCAGGTGTGTGGACCACCATCCAAAGCATTTTACCGAAGGAGTTATAAGGTGCTCACTCGGGGCGCCTGGGTGGCTCAGTTGGTTAAGCGTCCGACTTCGGCCCAGGTCATGATCTCGCACTTTGTGGGTCCGGGCCCCACGTCCGGCTCTTGTGCTGACAGCTCGGAGCCTGCTTCAGATTCTGCGTCTCCCTCTCTCTCTGCCCCTCCCCTGCTTGCACTCTGTCCCCCCAAAATAAATATTTAAAAAAATAAAATGCTTGCTCACTCTCCAGCTGAGAGAACCCAGTGTAATGCTGATTTCTGCCCCTGGAAAGGGAACATACAGACGTTGTAAGGTACTGTTCAAACAGTAGCATCTTGCCAACGTTTCAAAGAATACCATTCAAGGTCAATACAAAGCTGTCTTTGCTGTAAAGGGGCAAATGTCTGCAAGGGAGACCATAAGATTAATTTCTGTTTTAATACATCTGCTGGGAGGAGATGTTGGGGGAGTCCATAGTGGACCAAAAGGATATAGGCTTGGCCCAGTAGGCTTTGGGTCCCCCCCAACACCAAATCAGGAAACCAGCTAGGGCCCAGGAACTGAGAGAAATAACACCAGGGCTGGCCCAAGGCTCCACTCTCTTGATCATGCATTAGGACTCCCTGGAGTAATCCCAGCCCAAGAGCTAATAATAACACTAATAATAAAAGGGTAATAATATCAACCATTTTTTTAAGTGCCTTCTATGTGTAAGACACTTTAAACACATTATGTCCTGGCAGCCTCAAGCAGTGGGTATAATTACTCCAGTTTTGCAGGTGAGTGAACTGAGGCTCAGAGAAGGGAATGGCAGAAATATGTTTAAAAAAAAAAAAAAGTAAAAAAGGAATGCTGGGTCAAGGTCTTTGTCATCTTAACCTAGTGTCTGGAATTTAAAACAAAAACAACGCTGTTTTTCTCAAGCACAGTCCCCGCCCCATTTACCCGCCCTGACCTGCATTTGCCATGAAATGTCATGGAAATCTCCACTGCCAAGCTGGATGGGGAACCTAGGGACCATCTCGTCCAACCCTCTGGTCTCCAGATGAGGGAAAGGAGAGCATGAGAAATTAAACAACTTGCCCACGAGCACACAGCCATTTAGAGAAGTTCGAACACAGATCCCTGGAGTCCACGTAGGGGTCTCTCCCATAGCACCAGCCCACCCATCGGTGTGACTCAGGATTCACACTGAGCCCCACTATCTGAAAGACACCCTCGATCGGGGAACACCGAACGAATGCTCCTCCTCCCTGCAAAAGTAGATGGGAGGAACTCTCCAACTGGAGAAAAACACAGCTTGCCCTGGGCCTCTGGGGAGCCCAAGTTGGTTTGTGGCCTTACAGAGCTAGATGTCTCCAGACCCCCAGCAATCTACTCACAGAATGTACCCCCATAATCACATAACTGCTCTTCTGTCATTCTCTCATGTAAACACACTTCCTCAGGGGAGTGTCACAGATGTCTGCCCGCAAAAACTTGTGGCTGGTGGTCTTTTGCGAACTCCTCCAGAGTCCTTCCTTCTCCTACATGACACCTGCTGGGCTTCACTTGGACGAAAGAAATCCTGACAAGCTAGAGAGGGAGGAGTGAGCTTCCATGGTCAGCCCCTCCAAATCAGAACCCCCAGTTCCAATTTGTCCCATCCCACTGTCCGTTCAGCAGTTGTGTGGGGAAGAGCAGTTGACATCAAGGAGAGACGATGTCACAGCCTTCAGCTTTGCCCATGTTCCCTTACCTCTCCATGCCATGATGATCTGAAGGCACAGCAGAGCCACCAAGATCGGCTTCACTGTCCTTGTTCGGTGGCTGCTCTCTACTCACCACTGGTTGCAAAGTTGTGAGGTTGCTCCACCCATTCCAGGAGGTTCTAAGTTAGCAGCAAGTTTAATGATGCGGTTGGAGCTGACCACAGACTTGGGCAGATATTGACATTCCTTAAAGATGTGATGTCGTACCAAGCAAGTACTGATGAGAGAGAAAGTACGCAGCGGGGGAAGGGGGAAAGCTGACCTGTATTAAGCTTCTAGTATGTTCTGGGCATTTACTATCACTTAAACCTCACCATGACATTCTTATCATCTCCATTTGACAAAGGGAGAAAGACCTTCAAAGGTATTGAGCAACCTCTCCAAGGCCATCCAGGCAGGAAATGCTAGAACTGAAACTCCACCCCAGACCCTCCAAACTACCAACCCACATATGCTAGACGTTCTCATGGCAGGCACTGCTGGTTTCCGACCTAACCTCTCTGTTCTTCCTTGCTAACAGAACCGTGGTTGCATTGAGGCAGCAATGCGCCCAGTTCCAGGTGGTACCAGAATTTAGCAGCATCAACCATCCTCTGAAATCACTTCTAGCTACTGGGACTGATGCTTGAGCTTGCAGTTCAGAATCCATTTCCTTCCTCATAGAAACCATCCTATATACAGAAGTCAGTAAGACTGCAATCACTGTATCATCACCGTACTTTCGTTGTTTTCTGGAATAAGCCAACCTGAGATGTCACCATTTATAGTATCATTTCTACTGGAAAATGCATGGAAGATTCACCCACCGCCTGCCCCCTACTCTGCAAAAAACAAACAAACAAACAAACAAAAACCCAACAAGTTATAAGAGACTTCATGAGTCCTTTATAAAGTTTGTAAGCAATTCCAATTTCCAAAGCTACTTTCACATTATCAACCCTTTACTTGTCAGGAAGATCTAAGAATCTCAGGAATGCCAAAGGAATTTCTTGAGAATATAGTTATATAACGGGTATTTCTGTACCATCCTACTCGACCTTATTAGACAGAAAGAAAATCTTCCCCATGACTGAAAAGAATACACTCCAGTCAAGATAAAATACTAGCTATTGTATCCAGTTTACAAGTACGGTGGTGCTGCTTTTCCTGGGGAGGACTGGCTGGCATCAGGACACCCCAGGGTTTTTCAACCTTGGCATTTTGACATTTGGGCCCAGACAATTCTTTGCTGTGGGGGCTCTCCCGTGCGTTGTAGAATGTTCAGTTGCGTCCTGGCCACTACCCACTAGATGCCAGGAGCACTCTGAGTCGTGACAAACAAAAATGCCTTCAGACATTGTCAAGCATTTCTTGAAGGGCAAGATCAGCACTAGTTAAGAAGCACTGGCAGGGCGCCTAGGTGGCTCAGCTGGTTAAGCGCTCGACTTCGGCTCAGGTCATGATCTGGCCATGCATAGTTCGAGCCCCATGTGGGGCTCTGTGCTGACAGCTCAGAGCCTGGAGCCTGCTTCAGATTCTGTGTCTCCCTCTCTCTCTGCCCCTCCCCCACTCACACTCTGTCTCTCTCTCTCGTGCTCTCTCAAAAATAAACAAACATGAAAAACATTTTTTTTAATTGCCAAAAAAAAAAAAAGAACCACTGGCCAAGGTCGACAAACTGGGAGGACCTATTTACTCCCAGAGTTGCATTAAACCTGACAAAGCCGTGAAACACTGCAGTGAAATAGAAAGTACTGATCTGAGTTCTGGTAGCAAATCCTACCCTCCATAAAGTAGAGAAGCAGAGAAGCTCACTGAAACGGCCTTCAGCTGTAATCACGGGCAAGGTCTATCACCCCAGGCTGTCAAGAAACCCAGCTTCAGAACAGGGATCCCCTCGCTGCTGGCTCCTAAGGGTTGCCAGGCAGAATCCCTTCGAGGCCAATTTTCCTTCCTATCACTCACAAGCAAGCTGGAGAAAGGCTGCCTTTTCCAATCACGTTCCTTTCTCCCCGGGCTCTCCAGCCGGTGAGTGGATGGAACGCTTTCAGGGTTTGTGTTTCACTGCACTGCTCACTTTTGAAGCTCCCTTGTCTCTGAATAATTGTCTTAGCTCAGCAGCTGCTATTGAACAGATTCCAGCAGTTCAGTGCTGACAGAGCATCTAATGAACTTCAGAGTGTTCTGGGAGGCTACTCTGGAATCCACCTTTGGACCTGTCTGCAGAGCGGGCTCAGCATGCTCCAGAGTCAGGGGCTGAAACCCCAGAGCAAGCCCTCAGCCTCTGCCCCAGCACTGTGCTCCGGAAGGCACAAAATGATAGTTTGTCCTACAGGTTACCAAGCAAATGTGAGTTCCTTTCTGGGTGCTTCCAACGCTATGTGATCTGGTCAACTATTCTGAGTAAATTCTGAGTCTTTCTCAGAGCCCCGTCTCTTAACCTCAATGATGATCAATGGTAGAAAAAAATCTACTTACTCACTAATATATATTGTCAAGCTACTGGCTACTAGCAGTTTGAGTGTCTGTTATCAAACTGAGACTAATACATCATTCATTCATTCATTCATTCATCCAAATGTTCCAGGAAGGCAGGGAATTTTGTCTGTAGTTCATCGCTTATTTGTGGAATAAATCACTGCCCACTTTGTCCGAGGTGCTGTCATTGTGCTAAGAATGCAGCAGAGCGGACAGGCCTCAGGGACTTTGCAGTCCAGCAGGAGTGGGTGTGTGTAAAACTCAAGGTTTTTACGAAAGATACGATCTATAGCAGCGCTGATGGGGATAATAAGTTAAATTTGTGTTCTTTCCTATATTTAGTGCTGTCTTTAGTACTTAAAAATAATTTCCTGTGTGGGGTGCCTGGGTGGCTCAGTCAGTTAAGCGTGTGACTTCAGTTCAGGTCATGATCTCGCAGTTTGGGAGTTCGAGCCCCACATTGGGCTCGCTGCTGTCACCGAGGAGCCTGCTTCAGATCCTCTGTCCCTGCCTTTCTCTGCTCCTCCCTTGCTTGTGCGCTCGCTCACTCTCTCTCTCAAAAATAAATAAAAATAATAATAATAATTTTCTGTGGGCAAATCAAGGCGGACTTCACCGGCCGATTAGCATCAGCTCATTTACTGCCACTTGCTGAGGACCAGCTAGGTGCCAGGTACGGAGGCGGAGACGACAGATTCAACAGGAAGCCAATCCCAGCCGATGTGCTGAGTGGGGATTAGAATCCAGCTGGGGATGGGGTGCCTGGGTGGCTCAGTCGGTGAAGCGTCCGACTTTAGCTCAGGTCACGATCTCGCACTCCGTGAGTTCGAGCCCCGCATCGGGCTCTGGGCTGATGGCTCAGAGCCTGGAGCCTGCTTCCGATTCTGTGTCTCCCTCTCTCTCTCTGCCCCTCCCCCGTTCATGCTCTGTCTCTCTCTGTCTCAAAAATAAATAAACGTTAAAAAAAAAAAAAAAAAGAATCCAGCCGGGGAGATGGGTGATGAGTAAGTTTTTACAGGGGAGTACTGTCAGCACGGTGCAAAATCACTAGGTCGGGAAACAACGTGTATGGTGCAACAGCACAAATGAGTAAGAGTGAGGGGAGGGGCCAAGGGGAGGGGAGGGCGTTCTAGGCAAAGGGGGCTGCAGGGGGGAAGGCCCTAATGAGGAGGAAGGTGGGCACATTCGATGAACCAGAGGAGGCAGCAAAGGAGGAGGGTAGCCCTCAGCGGGCTGGAGAGCTGGGCAGGGGCACATCCTCTAGGGTCCTGTAAACCTCACTGACGAGTCTGGGTTTCGTTCTACAGGAATCAGAAGCCCCTGCCCAGACTTGAGGTGGGGCTTCTACGGTCCCACAAGGAGGCATTGTGGCTGACAGGGGGGAAACGGGTAGGTGGGGGTCGGGAAGGGCACAGTGGATATTTAAGCAGATGAAGGGCAGAGGTGACATGGTCAGTGCTCTTTTTGGAAGCTTCAAGATCACAACCCTGTGTGCCTTGAGCAATGGGAGGCTGTGCCCTTTGCAAACCCCCCAGGAACTAGTCATTGTCAGGATCAGGCCTGTCTCCCCTATCTCTTGCTTTAAACTGCTGCCTTCTTACACCCGGGCCACCATTCCGACACTCCTTTTCAGAGATTATCACCAACTTCAGTCCTTAAACTGAGCCCTGAACATCTCCCACCTGTCCCTTAGATAAGCCAGTTCAGAGCCCTCTGGGGTCACAGGGGTCATGTGACCCATTTGATAGACTCACAGACATCTGTGGCCAGAGAGGATGTGGTCTTTCCAGTGACTTTGTGAAGAGGGACGTATGGGTCTTTCACAGACACACTGTAAGCAACCTAGATGCCATTGAATCTGCAGGCTGTCCCCTTGCCAAGGACAACAGTCGAGATGGGCCAATAAAACAATCATGGTAATGGTCAATCCATAACCCTCCACGCTTCCCAAGGGATGTTTCATTCACTTTAAACCTGACACAAAGGCATGAAAAATAAGGGCAGGACAAACTCTGAAAATACTGTAGTGTGGCTGGTTACAATCTGCTTTCTCCATTTTTTTTTTTTCTTGATTTCTTTTCTTCTGCCTATTTCTGTCTCCGTCCACACAAAAGGCCTTTCTCAACCATTTGGTTATCCTTAGCTCCATGCTCATATTTAGGGGATGGCATTAAAGTGCCCAGTGGAAGTTCTGAGTGTGAGGCCAGAGTTTGTCAGCTGGTGGGACCTTAATTCCAGGAGGAGAACCCCACCCCGGCTCTGGTGGAATTGTGTAGTTTGTGAGACAAGGTCCTATCCTGTCTATCTCGTTAGCCACAAGATTCCTTGCCTCCAGAACATAGTCAGTGCTCAATAAATATTTGATGCTATTATTCAACCTCTCGGACCCTCAGTTTTCTCATCTGAAAATTGGGGATAAAAAATATTCCTCTGGCAGGTTCCGAGAAGAGAGAGTATATGTAAACCCCTGGCACAGTGCTTAGAGTTTAGCCAATTAGTTACAAATAATAACAGGTGGCAATCATTGTCATCATTACTTCTAGGGACAACAGGGCAGCTGTTTCATGACCATCTGTGGTCACAGTGGCCAGGCTAAATATAGAGGCAAAGCATAGTACTTGTCGAGAGGCCATTTATTTATTGTTTTCAATATATGAAGTTTATTGTCAAATTGGTTTCCATACAACACCCAGTGCTCATCCCAAAAGGTGCCTTCCTCAATACCCATCACCCGCCCTCCCCTCCCTCCCACCCCCCACCAACCCTCAGTTTGTTCTCAGTTCTTAAGAGTCTCTTATGCTTTGGCTCTCTCCCATTCTAACCTCTTTTTTTTTTTCCTTCCCCTCCCCCATGGGTTTCTGTTAAGTTTCTCAGGATCCACATAAGAGTGAAAACATACGGTATCTGTCTTTCTCTGTATGGCTTATTTCACTTAGCATCACACTCTCCAGTTCCATCCACGTTGCTACAAAGAGCCATCTTTCATTCTTTCTCATTGTCACGTAGTACTCCATTGTGTATATAAACCACAATTTCTTTATCCATTCATCAGTTGATGGACATTTAAGCTCTTTCCATAATTCGACTATTGTTGAGAGTGCTGCTATAAACATTGGAGTACAAGTGCCCCTATGCATCAGTACTCCTGTATCCCTTGGGTAAATTCCTAGCAGTGCTGTTGCTGGGTCATAGGGTACGTTTATTTTTAATTTTCTGAGGAACCTCCACACTGTTTTCCAGAGTGGCTGCACCAATTTGCATTCCCACCAATAGTGCAAGAGGGTTCCCGTTTCTCCACATCCTCTCCAGCATCTATAGTCTCCTGATTTGTTCATTTTGAGAGGCCATTAATTATAGTAAAAATCAACACAGCAAGGAGGAGCCTCGAGATGACAGCCTTTGACTTTCAGTGTGTAGAAAGTCCAAGGACACCAGCTTCAGTTGTGACTGAGGAGAAAGGTGGGTGGTGGCACTGCATCACCAAAGAGCTCTGTGGAGTGGCCATTCCCGCAGAATGTTCTTCTGCTCTGCTCAGTCTATTAGGAACAATTTAGCAGCAAAGGCACTGGAGGATGGTAAAGAGTTTGCTGAGACTCCCCCAGCCCCGGCTCTCTCCCATACAGCAGGCAGGTTGATGGATCGTCTCACTTGGAATGGTTTTTAAATAGATGTCTAGAGTTAAAAAACGAAACAAAATATTCAAACAAAAAGATTTCGAACAGTACAAGAGGGTACTTGCAGAAAGATGGGAATTGACCTGAAGCTTTGAGGGTGTTAGAAATGTTAACCTTTCCAGGGATCCAGAAGGACCAAGGCCCTGTCAGTTTCAACATGTGACTTCCACATGGTGGCAGTTAAGGTCACCCTGGGTGTTGATATCCAGCAGGCAGATGGAGAGAGTGTGGAGGTAGGCGGGGTTGGTTTTAAACGAGCCAGGCCTAGAAGAGACAGGTATCACTTCTGCCCACATTTCATTGGCCAGAATTAGACTCTCTGACCTAGACTCATACTAGAAAATGTCCCGGCTGGGCAGCTGCTTCCCACAACTGGACACTGTGGAAGAAAAGCACAAACCTTTGATGGGCAATTAGCTGTTATCTGCCGTAGATGAACTGGAGAATTATATCCTCATTTATTTAAGCTTCGAGAGTCTGACTTTCCTCTTCCCTCTCTTCTGCTTTTCCACTCGTCTTTTGTCAAAGGCAAATTTGTAAACTATGGAAAACTATTACCTGGTAAGAATGAAGAGTTCAGAAAATGGACACCTGTTGGCGGCTGGGTGGCTCGGTGGTTAAGCATCTGACTTTGGCTCAGGTCATGATCTCACGGTTCGTGAGTTTGAGTCCCACATCAGGTGAGCTCAAGCCCCACTTCGGGTGAGCCCCCCTTCTCCCTCTCTCTCTCTGACCCTCGCTCACTTGCACACTCTCTCTCAAAAAAAAAAGGAGGTGGGGAGAACCTGGGTGGCTCAGTTGGTTAAGCATCTGACTTCGGCTCAGGTGATAATCTCACAGTTTGTGGATTTGAGCCCCTCATCAGGCTCTGTACTGACAGCTCGGAGCCTAGAGCCTGCTTTGGATCCTGTCCTCCTTTCTCTGCCCCTTCCCCGTTTGCACTGTCTCTGTCTCTCAAAAATGAATAAACATTATAAAAATTTAAAAAAACAAACATGCGTATCTTTGACCCAGGAACACTTCTAAGCCCATTTCCTAAAGAAATCAGTGGTTAACTCTCACAGTGCATGTACGAGGATATTTATAATAGTGACACATTGTAAGCAATCTAGATGCCAATAGACGACAGCAGAGAGCTGTTTACACTCCAACGATGCCTCCCAATGGAATACAGGTGTTTAAAATAATTGTGTAGATACCTGCAAACACAAAAATATGTCCATGTTATGAAAAAGTAAGACTCTTAAGCAGTATGAATTTTTTTTTAATAAATTGGTTACTTGTAGCAAAAGCTGGAGGACATACCTTAAAATGTTTAGTGTTCATTCCTGGGGAATATGGCTGTGCGTGTTTTTCATTTTTTCCTGTTACACCTTTACATGATGTCTTACTGTTTTATCATTAGAAAAAACAGTGAAGCTATTTCCAGCTTGAAACAAACAAACAGAAAAAATGTAGATAACGGCAATTGGGGCTTAGGTGACTGAAAGTGAGTACGCGAATCAGGCCCGGCCTCCCCAGACTCTGTGCGTTGGGCCTGTCACCCGACACTCAAGTCGCTATCACGAGCACTTTTCTCTGTTGAAGTGACTGGCTTTTGTCCCGCCAACCCCAGGTTATAATGGGAGAGGAAAATAGGCCTCAGGGCAGTCGGCGGCAGCCCCAGCCCGCAGCGGGCCCCGTGGGTGACTCGGTGGGCTGGGGCTCACCCTGCCTCCGGCCTCTTCATGGGGAACACCATCAGGGCCCTGGTGGCCTTCATCCCTGCTGACTGCTGCCAGAACTACGTGGTCAGAGATCTCCGGGAGATGCCCGTGGACAAGACGGTGGATCTGAGTGGGACCCAGCTACGCCATTTCCCCGGGCACGTGTGCTCCTTCCGGGAGCTGGTCAAGCTCTACCTGAGTGACAACCACCTCAACAGCCTGCCTCCTGAGCTGGGGCAGCTGCAGAATCTGCAGATCCTGGCCCTGGATTTCAACAACTTCAAGGCTCTGCCCCAGGTGGTGTGTACTTTGAAACAGCTCTGCATCCTCTACTTGGGTAACAACAAACTTTGCGACCTCCCCAGTGAGCTGAGCCTGCTTCAGAATCTCCGGACCCTGTGGGTCGAGGCCAACTGCCTCACCCAGCTGCCGGAGGTGGTCTGCGAGCTAAGTCTCCTAAAGACTCTGCATGCCGGCTCCAATTCTCTGCGTCTGCTGCCAGGCCAGCTCCAGCGCCTCCGAGAGCTGCGGACCATCTGGCTCTCAGGCAACCTGCTGACTGACTTCCCCCCTGTGCTGCTGCACATGCCCTTCCTGGAGGTGATCGACGTGGACAGGAACAGCATCCGTTACTTCCCCAGCCTGGCCCACCTGTCGAGTCTGAAGCTGGTCATCTATGACCACAATCCCTGCAGGAACGCACCCAAGGTGGCCAAAGGCGTGCGCCGCGTGGGAAGATGGGCAGAGGAGACGCCAGAGCCTGACCCCAGAAAAGCCAGACGCTACGCCTTGGTCAGGGAGGAAAGTCAGGAGGGAGAGATACTTGTCCTGCCTCCTCTACTTCTTCCTCCCAACTCCTGAGGAGCTTCAGTCGTAGGTCAACGCCAAGGATCCGACTCCAGCATCTTCTGGAGATCTCTCCTTTAGAGGGTACAGGATTGCTCTGGGACACACGGGATGCTCTGCCAGTGGGGAGTGATGGAAGTCCAAAGAAACACCTCACTCACATTAAGGGAGAATTTCTGGCCAACATTTCTCCCAAAGTGAAGTTGGGTGCTATGGCCGGCCTCACTCTCT
Source organism: Neofelis nebulosa (assembly GCF_028018385.1). Lineage (NCBI taxonomy): Eukaryota > Metazoa > Chordata > Mammalia > Carnivora > Felidae > Neofelis > Neofelis nebulosa. Next base: position 47,911,139 of record NC_080789.1, read on the forward strand.
GCAAGCAAATCAGCTCCTCCAAATAGGTATTTTGCAACATTGAAGAGTACGAAGGGCTAGGACATTCTGTCCTTCTCTACTCCACAAGCGGCTGGTCAGGATGCTCACGAACTCCTCAAATAAGGTATTTACTAAAGAATTCACCTGAGAGTTCAGGTGGCCTGGCTCCAGCCCTTTGCAGGATATATTTTACTAGGAATGACCTTAAGTGATATGAAAATAGGGACAAACTCAGGCCACTTACAAAAGACATTTCTACCTAGTCAGTCAGACTCTCAGACTCCGTGCTGTTGCAAAGGCTCAAGATGAAGCTTTTCCCCTGCAGTTGAGTGAATGCTGAGAGGACCTCTGGTAGAAAATGCCTCCTGGTGGAGTACGGCTGCCACCTTATACACTTGACACTGGTTCATGCTGATTTAGCTTGTTTTCCCTAAAGGTCAAGGTTTGACCCCAGGTCTGCTCTCAACTGCTTACTGTCACTATAATACTACAAGTCCTCTAGGAAGTAGAACCTCTTGTTGGCAATGTGGTCTTATTAAAATTGAGCCTAGTTGTAACCTGCCTGCCTCCGTAGAGCCCTCCCGTTTATTCACATTTACGAAGAACTGAACTGAATCCCCTTCCGTGGAGGGAAACCACTTTCCAGGATATTAGGTTAAAGGTAGCAGGTGAGAAATCTGTTTACTTGAAACAAGCATTTGGAAATCTGCGTTGAAGGTTGTGGTATATATAAGACACTTCTGCCTCTAGCCTCAGTTTCTTAGCCTTTATTTGGATTTGATTTTTCTAGATAGGGCCTTTTGATGGTCAGTGTACAAGCTTAGACATTTTGGCCATTTTTTAAAAAGTAAATTGTGACCTTTTCTTCTTCCCACAAATACATCAACCTTAAAGATACTGCTGTCTGTGGGTGATTTAGTAACAGTCATGTTCTTGAACCCACCAAGGACACAAAAAGTGTCATAACTAAAACTTACATGTGTTTGGCATTTAAAGTTACTTTTGCCATAAAAGCATCTTAACTCAGCAAAGTTTGGCTCTAGAATGACGTTACCCAGCAGACTATTTTCATATGTTTTTCTACCGTAAATATTTCTTGCTAAACCACCTCCCAGTCTGTAGAATATCTGCAACCCACTGATTAGCCTGCTAACAGATCCCTTTAATCTTAAATGTTATAGGTTTTCAAATATTTAACTCCTTTCCTAATGAGTCCAGATTCCCATTACATAGCTAGGATTTATAGTTTATTTTTTCATGCCTAATGACAAACAAAACTATACTGTTGATGCTTAAAACTTTATGCTAACAGAATTGCCTCCGAACTGGGTCCACAGCCAGCCTTACAGATGGCTCAGACTTTTACCTTTGACCCTGTCTTCCTCCTCCAAAGATTAATGTGCCCATCTCTTCCAGTACAACTGTAGGCTAAAGCCACATAACAGCATGAAGCCAACAGATCTAATGAGCTAAGTGGTCTGAATCAAATGTCAAATGGTAAACATTTGGCACACAAATGGTTTTCTTCTAAAATAATACAGAACATTTCCCAAACAATGGTTAAATGTTCAACACTGATTTTGCTATCCAAAAATGTTTTCACTATAGGGTTTCAGTCAATCTTATAAAAAAATAACCATGTAAATGTATATTAACATTTCCATACCTCTCTGATGTTTTCTTGAAATTCTGACATAATTACAAAGTTAAAAAGGGGAAATGAAGCACCAAATGTAACTTTACTCCTAATTTTAAAAGCCCCGAAACACAAAATGTTATGCACCAGAGAAATTTATACAGAATTTTATTTAGCTTCTCTAAATACAAATGATGCCCACTAAAATCTTTTATCTGAAATGCAACATCACTAACAGTTCATAATTTTACACTTAAAAAGTGGGCTTGCACCCTAAAAATCAACTATATGCAAATTTTAACTAGAAGCACATATCCTACACACAGTAACACAGCAGTGTAGTATGATGGTAAAGAGCATGGCCTTTCTAACTACGTTGAGTTCAAATCCCAGCTTTGCCATTTCCTAGTCACTTACCATCTGTGTGTCTCAGGTTGCTCATCAGTAAAATGGCAAATTTCCATCTTTGAAGGCACTGTAAGGATTAACCAAATTACTGTGTAAAAGGCACATAGAATAGTGCCTGGCAGGTGACAGCTAATGTTTACATAACATGTTCTTTTTATGAAGTGTTACACCATGCAGCATGGTATTTCTACTTACAAGCAGTCTAATTCTTTGGTTGAAGGGAAAAACATGATGCTAATAGAACAAAAAGGCCTTTTCTGGCTCAGTAAAATTTCCAGCAACAGTATCTATAGTCTTGAATGTAAGAAAAAGAACAACAATGTGGTGAAATGCTTCTGGCTTATCTAACTGGGAAAATACACCAACATGATTACCAAGGATTTATTCAACTTCTAAATGAATATACTTTGCCCTTTTCCTGTTACTCTAGAATGTGCAAAATCACCAAGGTACATACTTGGAAAATGTGACTATTTCTTGACACAAAACCCACGCATCCTGAGAGGCAGGAGGCATGGGAACCGAAGACACGGACATGTGTCTGCTGGACATTGCTCTCTGCTTTTTGTCACTGTTTTTTACACGCCCTATAATCTCACTACTGTAGAAAGAGTATTAATGCTATTTATAAAACTTAAATTTACATGCTTTTCTTCCTTTCTAGAGGATCCACTTCCGCAGAATAGGAAACAAATTTTGAATCCTCAGTGCCTAGTATAATTCTTCCACGTTTACCTGGATTTTGGAGATTTTATCATACGCCAGCCCACAGGGTAGGGGGACAAACATTTATGGAGCACATCTGTAGGGCAGTCAGGTACTATCTTCAGAGTCTTGTGTAAGTTAATTCATATAACCTTTTCAATAAACCTTTGAAAGAAGTGTTAGGTGTTGCTCAACTTAAAAATAAGAAATCTGATGGGGCACCTGGCTCAGTTGGTTGAGGGGCCGACTTCAGCTCAGGTCATGACCTCCTGGTTCATGAGTTTGAGCCTTGCATCAGGCTAGGCTCTCTGCTGTCAGCGAAGCCCACTTCAGATCCTATGTCCCTTGCTCTCTGTCCCTCCCCCACTCGTGCTCTCTCAAAAATAAATAAATTAAAAATAAAATAAAAAAATAAGAAATCTAAAATCTGGTTTGTCCTTATTATTTTGACAACCTGAAACATTCTATAGTAATTCTATGATTAAAAAAAGTTAAGTCCTCTTTACACTTTTACTGATGTTCTAATACACTAGAATAGGTACAAGGCAAGGCAGACTTTAAGAAAAGGATTTTGGATAAGAGTATTCTGTTGACTTTTATCAGAGCAAGAAAATGCATTTTATCCTGGCAAGAAAATGCAAGAAAATGGAGAGACCTTAGCAAAGAACTACTGCTGGGCAACATTGGGAGAAGAGGGGATTCAAGATAATACTGAGGCAGCTAGTGTAGCAATTGCCACCCGTGAGGCTAGATGAACAGGGAAATGTTACCTTCACCTATTAAGAGCTAAACGGCACGAAAAAAGAGACTACCAGGGGTGTTGGGGAAGCCCTGTTGGTTAAGCGTCTGACTCTTCTTGATTTCGGCTCAGGTCATAACCTCCCGGTTTATGAAATTGAGCCCCACATTGGGCCCTGTCCTGACAGTGCGGAGCCTGCTTGGGATTCTTTCTCCCTCTCTCTGCCCCTCCCACGAGTGTGTACGCACTCTCTCTCAAAATAAACTTTAAAAAATAAAGGCGGGGAGAAGATCTACCAGCGAGGCTGTAGTGGTAGGTCTCACAGGGATGTAGTCATCTCCAAAGAGCAAGCTATGCAGGAAGAAAATACCGAATGCCGATCCCCATGTCCTGCCAGTACCTCCTGAGTTAAACCACAGGAAGATGTGAGACTGTCAGCAAAGGTTAAGTGGGCCCATGGCCTCCCAGCAGGCAAAGAATGGATCCTGGCTTAAGGATAATAAAAGAATTACCAGTATACATATTATCCTTCAAAGAAAAACGGAAAGCTACCTAGATTTTTAAAAATTATTTTAGTTTTAGTCAACACACACGCACCTAGAATGGATTTAAAAACGCTAAATACTCAATTTTTTATATAGGTACTATTAACATACATTCCAAACCTCTAATTCCATATCACAAAAATTTTGCAAAAAACTGCTTCCATATTCAGTTTGAGTTAAAAGAAACTCTATCCTAAAACTGTTAGAGGAATTATAGAGGGGCATAGATTGCTATTTTACCTCTGAAAGTGAAAAGACATTAAAATTTGTAAACTTGAGATAATCTCGGTTTATGAATACATCTGTAAGGGCTTCAAAGGATATGAATTCAAAGAGGTAAAGAGGCACGGGTTATTCTTGGATGTAACAATGAAGCTCCCATGTTTCTACCTCTTTTTAGATTAACATTTATTGTTGTATTCTTTTTAAGACCTTTAGAGAAAACATGCCCAAGTATCCTTAAAGATCAAGATCTTACTCCAGGGTATCTAGTACCTTAAGACAGATATTTAAACCCACTTCCACTGAAACCTGTAGGTTTTCTTGATCATGATATGCTCACTTGTTCCACCTGAAAACTGATGTCATGATGTGATATACTTAAAAAAAACAAAAGATCAGTGTAATTCTCTTTGATAATCTCAGGAAAAGTCCCTCCTTTATGTGAATGTTAGAAGACATAAACTAGTACCAAAACAAAGAAAACCAAGTTTTCCTAGTTTCAGTAGCTTCTACAAAAGTAGTATTAAAATGTGGAGACAAACTTTTTAGACAAAAACAAAACAGGTTGGGAGCACCTGGCTGCCTCAATCAGTAGAGCATGTAACTCTTGATCTCATGATCATGGGTTCAAACCCCACGTGGAGCCTACTTCAAAAAACAAAAACACAACAGAAACAGGTTATTTTATCAGTGTTTCCTTGAAAACCCTTTTGCTCTTCTATGGGAATAAAATGTCTCTCCATTAAGCTAGCACAGATACCCTGTAAAAACTTATAGCCTACTGCTGCACTTTATTTCTTGGGCATTCTGCTATACACTGATGCATTAAAATAACTTCCAAAACTAAATTCACTTTTAAACCATTAACAAAGTACATATCTATCCCCATTCTCTCTCCTCTCGGCCATGTGCCAAAACCGAAAAGCATTAACAAAACAACAATCAGTAATGCTTAAATCTAACCACATCCATATTCTTTAAGAGGATATTACCCTTTAAAGCATCAAAGGTCCTTGAGAAGCAGCTTGTAACAAGCAACTTTTAAAATAGAGGACTCTTGGGGCGCCTGGGTGGCGCAGTCGGTTAAGCGTCCGACTTCAGCCAGGTCACGATCTCGCGGTCTGTGAGTTCGAGCCCCGCGTCGGGCTCTGGGCCGATGGCTCGGAGCCTGGAGCCTGTTTCCGATTCTGTGTCTCCCTCTCTCTCTGCCCCTCCCCCGTTCATGCTCTGTCTCTCTGTCCCAAAAATAAATAAAAAACGTTGGAAAAAAAAAAAATTTAAAAAAAAATAAAATAAAATAAAATAGAGGACTCTTTCGGGACACCTGGGTGGCTCAATCGGTTAAGAGGCCGACTTCGGCTCAGGTCACGATCTCATGGTTGGGGAGTATGAGCCCCATACCGGGCTCGCTGTCAGCACAGAACCCGCTTCAGATCCTCTGTCCCCTTCTCTCTCTGGCCCTCTTCTGCTCACACACTCACTCAAAAGTAAACATTTAAAAAGTAATATAGGACTCTTTCAAACTTGAAATAATGTTTACACCATAATTGTTTCCTATATAAGAGACAGTACTTCGACTATACAAAATTAAATGAGTACTTTCACTAAACAAAATTAAATGGCTAATAAGTTATATAGGATTAAAAACCAAGAGATTAACCTATGTTTATCATGTGTGACTTGGACTTGATAATTATTTCATAATCATGTAAGGTCAATCATTAGTTAAGCTGAACAACTCTATACAGAGTATAATCATTTGCTCCCATTAAATAATTAAAAAGAGTACAAATCACTAAGGTAAGAACAGATAATTGTTCAAATTTTTATTTTGATGCACAATATGAGAAACGAACTTTTAAATCAACTGAGTTTTATGGAAAATGAAACAGCAAATAAATTAGACCCATGTTAAAATAGATGGTCAGTTAAATGTCCAAACTTAAGGATACAAGAGCCACAGATAAACTTCAATACCACAGTCTTCTTTAATAGGTGGAAGTCTTTCAAACACAACTTTGCTATGAACTACCTGGTCCAGAGCTCAACAGCACATGGGAATGTTTAACAGGGGTGGTGATCAGGGACACGTTTCCTGCAAGGATTATAAAACAAACACTTAAGAAAAAGGCAATGGTAAAAATGAAAAGCATGACTGTAACCAAAGATTTATAGCAAATACAAACACAGCTAAATTCTTAATTTTATTAAAACCATTATAACCAATTCTCTGTAACAAAGATGCTGTTTCTACCTCATAATTAATATCCCTCAATTACTACTACACTAGTAAGAGGACATTACAAATCTATGGAACGTGAAGACCTGTAGGTATTTAGCAATACTCTATTTCTCATCCCAACAACCTACTTAACAAATACATATTCTCCATTAAAAGGTTAATGCATGTTTTTAGCAAATGCGTTAGGGAATTCTACTACTAAATTAGTCAAAGACAAAGACAGGTACTCTTAACCACAAGTTGTATGTAGAATGACAAGACTTTGGGGCCTCCAGGTTAAAAATCTCTATTTTTCTTCCTATTCTAAATGAATGAAAACAAATGCCAGTAGGTAAGCTGGGAAACTCACTAAAGTATGTCAACAGTGCCTTTCATATACATCTTAGATGTTAAACTTTTATTCTTTGGTGAGAAAATAACAAATCTCTCAGGAAGGAGGCATGGCAGAGGTACTAACAGAATTTTACTTACTGCCTGTATAAGCACTGCTTCTAAAGACAAACACAGCAATCATTCCAGAGAAGCAAAGTCTAAAAACACTGAAAGAGTATACTGGGACCATATAAGGAAATAAATCTTTCAACCTTGGAAGCTTATGGGAGTAGGACTAAAGGATACTAAAAGATGTCAATATAGAAACTTATCAAGCTGTGACAGTTCACAGGGCAACTGGTCTGGAATGGAGTAAGAGTCCCCTGGTTAATAATGGGTATGAAGAGTCCCCAGACCAGTATGTTTGGGAAGGCTGAGTTAAACAAAATTATTCATGTTTCTTTACTGCAATTACTGAGAATGTCTACTAAATTTAATAGACACTTAAACCACTAAAACAGTGGTATCAGATCAAATGAGGTATATACCAAGGAACATATTACAAATGTGGTTGAGGGTGTCAAGTCATCGCAAAGATTTATGAGGGCAGGGCATGATTATGTGGCCTATTAGGAAAACTTTACAGACCAGTTTCCTTTGTTATCATTCTGCTTAAAGACAGTAGAAAACAGAACTGCACAACCATCTCTGCTGGCACAGCTTCCAAAACTTTCAATTTCTCCTTCTCTCACCAACTTTCCATTTCAAAATGACTGCTCATTTCCCTACCACAGAGAAACTATTTTCAGCCCAGGCCTTCTTCTACTACACCACAGATTTAAATACCATTTCCCCCTTTTCTTTCCACATCCAAATCACTCCTTTCTACTCTTTCCTCTTTCTAATAGTAATGGGATGTAATAGAAAAAAGCACTCAAGTGGATGCTGCATGACTGCACAAAGAAATTCCTTGTACCTTAACCTTAGTCCATTTAAGGTGCAATTTCCTAATGATGTTCCTATTTCCCTCCTGTTCCCAGGGATGAACTCCCCGTGCTTCCAACTAAAACCAGCACCCCCCTCTCATTCTCCTACTCCTTCTCACAGCTACTCAGTGGGCTGCTCCCTCCTTCTGCATTCATCTCGCCCTACGAGATCACTCCACATAGCACTGAACATTCGCAGTAAAGACCCACACATCCTCTAGCTACCATCCCACTTCTCTGCTTCTATTCACAAGAGACTCACATAAGAGAAACTTTATTTCTCCCAACAAGAACCTTGGATTGGATTATCCTTCATTCCTTTCCCTTATACCTTATATCCAGCCCATCATCAAATTCTGCAGGCTCCACCTTCAAAATCTATGATCAACACCTCCTGACTGCCCTCACCTCTTATCTCCTGGTGCAGGCCACCATCCCCTCTCAATTTCATGAACCACATGAAATTCAACAGGTAAAATTAATATTTTCATAACTACTAGTAAGAACAATTAAGTTAACTAAATCTTCAGAAGTTAAGATTTTCTGGCTAACCATTTTTTACATGAATAAGTTTCTGAAAAAATTTGACACCTTAAAAAAACTGCTGAAATGGAACATATAAGGAACTCTGGACATCATGTACTTAAGATTACCTATATGAAAAAGTGTACCCAGGATAGAGGACTATAGCAGATTCATCCTGGTAAAAAGGCATTCATTCTTACTACTACAGCCCTCACCCCCATGCAGTATGGTTCTTAACCTTTCCAAGCCTGCCTCTTTATGTCAATTCTGAGAGCTCTCCTGTGTTACCTGTATCCCTCTCTCCCTGAACTTTTTTGACTTTAAGAGTTATGACTACAGATTTTAAATAACATGCGTAATACTTTTAGTTAGGCAGAAATGGCTCTACCAACTACAATTACCAAACATACCCAGTTATCTATTTTTTGCTTCTGTGTTAATTTTTTTGTAAGAGGGGCACCTAGTGGCTCAGTTGGTTGAGCATTCAACTCTTGATTTCAACTCTGGTTATGATCTCACAGATCATGGGATCAAGCCCCACACTGGGCTGCACCCTGACAGTGCAGAGCCTATTTGGGATTCTCTCCCTCTCTCTCTGCCCCTCCCTCATGTGGGCACGCTCTCTAAGTAAACGTTAAAAAACAATAATAATTTTAAAAAACAATTTTTTTCTAAGAAATGTGTGTTAAAGTGCTACAATACCTTGGTGCTGCTTTGATAATGTTGTCCACACGCAGAATCACCTCTGCTGCTTCAGCTGCACTCAAAAGAACTTGTCGCTTTACTTGGAAACTTTCTGTTATACCCAGTGCTGCCATATCTCCAATGGTACCTTCCTTCATATCTGAAAAAAGACACAGTATTTACTAAATAAACTATAGCTGTTTTTTTTAAAAAACATTTATTTATTATTGAGAGACAGAGAGACACAGAGCGTGAGCAAGGGAGGGGCAGAGAGAAGGGGAGACACAGAATCTGAAGCAGGCTCCAGGCTCTGAGCTGTCAGCACAGAGCCCGACGTGGGGCTCGAACTCACCAACTGTGACATTGTGACCTGAGCCCGAAGTCAGTTGCCCAACCGACTGAGCCACCCAGGCACCCCTAAACTATAGTTTTAGCAACTTAATTATCAAAATATCTCTAATGACTTACAACAAATAAAATTAATGTTTATAAAAAATGAGATCACAAGACCCAACCACTCAATTTAATTAGAGCATTCTCATCAGCCTATCACTCAAGGCCTTTGAGAAAATTAAAAGGTCAACTACCAATCATCTGTATTAATGGAGGTCAACTAGGTCAAATAATGGAAAATGAATATAGAACACTCAGTTTTTTTTAACATTTTTAAGTTTATTCATTTATTTTGAGAGACAAACAGAAAGCAAGTTGGGGAGGGGCAGACAGAAAGGGAGAGAGAGAGAATCCCAAGCAGGCTCCACAATGTCAGCAAAGAGCCCGACACAGGGCTCGAACTCACAACCTGCAAGTTTATGACCTGAGCTGAAACCAAGAGTTGACACTTAACAAACTGAGCCACCCAGGCGCCCCTCAATCACCTATCTTTATCTATGTACATATATATACACGTATGTATATGTACGTACATGTGTAAAATTACTGCAGGGAGCAGTGGCTTAGTCAGTTAAGCCTCCAACTCTTGCTTTCAGCTCAGGTCATGATCTCATGGTTCGTGGGACTGAGCTCCATGCTGGGCTCTGTGCTGACAGCATGGGGCCTGCTTGGGATTCTCTCACTCTCAAAATAATAGTAAAAAATAAAAACAAAGGTAAAATTACTACACATAAGATGTGCTTATCACTAATTACCATGGATTCTTTTTTCTTTTAAGATTTCAATTTTTAGAAGTAATCTACACCCAACGCGGGGCTCGAACTCACAACCCTGAGATCAAGAGTTACATGCTCTACCAACTGAGCCAGCCAGGTGCCCCTACCATGGATTCCTAAAACTGGAAGAGAATTTAGAAGTCATCTACTTTTCTTCTTGTGAGAATCCCTTCTTCTTGTGAGAATCCCTACTTCACCTTCTGACAGATCATTTTCATTACCTCTTTTCTGCAGTGCCAGGATTATCTACCCTCTTACTATTCCTGTCTTGGAAAGTTCATTGGGAAATTTTTCAATTTGAATTAAAATCTGCCCTTTTGGCCACTTTTATCTATGTATCAAAGATCCACACTCAAGAATGTCTCATAGTAAGTTTCCTAGGAGATTAAAATTGAATGTTGATTATACTATAATAAACTTAACATTATGTTTATACTTATTTGAAAATATTCGTACTGTTTATGTATTTCAATCTCACAGTCATAATAAACTAGTTACAAATCTTCTAATTAGTTTTATACCCTTTATGGAAAAACAGTTCTGGCAGTGTTGAGAATATGAAGTTAAACATTTTCCTAAAATATGTAACAATTACAGAGACAAGGGCCACAGGAAACTTTTTTATGGTTATTATGAGAATTCAGCTTAAAGAAAAAAAAGAATAACTTGGTGAAGTTACTACCAAAATTACTACAAGGTTTCATGCAATTTCTTACCCAGTCCAGCAGTTGTATTGCCTTCACTATGGGCAGCTCGGAGCTGCGCCACGAGATCTGCGCTGTCATAGCCTGCGTTATCAGCGATGATAGTTGGCAACTACAAGGTAAGACAGATAGCAAATATTCTATAAGACAGTGGATTTACTTCTAACTAGGACACCTTTTTAAAATTATACATTTAGAAACCATGTAAAATTGTTCCTTTTAATTACTGCTCATAAAAAAGATAAACTCCAGAATCAAATTTAAGTGACGTGAACCAGTTTTCTTAATGCCAAAAAGGCAAACATGTCTACAATAGGAAAATGTATTCATTTAAAAAACCATCAATACTCACAAAATGGGAGTTCAGATCTCTTTATCAACTTACCATTCTCAGTGCTTTAGCATAAGACTCCATTGCAACAGCTTCTTTGCCTGGTGTTCTACTGGCAAGCTGTGTCACAGCATGAGCCATCAGCATCTCAGAACAGCCTGCAGATTAAAATTAAATTCCAATTAAATATTTTATTTAATCTCCAAGACCCTGAATTACTGATTTCCCTTAAGATACGTCAAACATTTTAAAATTAAACTCAAAAGTACTATATATAAGCTTTCTAAAAATCATTAAAGCCAAAACCATTACTATACTTGAATAAACCACGTTCAGTATTTTTAAAACGCTTACCTCCTCCATAAACTGTTCTAGAATCCTTCACAGTTTGGGCAAGAACACAGAGAGCATCATGCAAAGATCTTTCTGCTTCATCTAAAATTTGTTGAGTGGCACCACGCAGCACAATGGTACAAGCTTCACCTAAAGTTAAAAGATAAGATTCTTAGGTCACAGTGAACACTTAGTTATAAAAAAACAAGTTTGCTTCTAATCTTTATGTAGATATTGGTTATAATTATTCTTTGGTTTTAAAAGCGGACATGTCCTCTGCTGTTGTACATTCTTTTTGCTAATAATCCATGTTCACAGTAGTTCTAAGGTACCTAGAAAACAATCATGTTGAATATACTGTTCACAAAGGCAAGATTAACATGAGGCTTATCTCAAAAGAAACTGAGATTAATATACATCATGCCTCTCAAGAATTAAGACACATCATATTCTAGTAAATACAGTAACTACTTCTTTTAACTTCAACAGAGTCTATCAAACCTTTAGGAACCTAAATCAGGATCTATATAATCACTCACCAAGTGCTACCCCAGAAAAGTGGATCAGTTTATCTTCTCCAATCATGACTTCCTCAATAAGCTTACAACTTCCAAGCTTCACTAGTTCTGGGTGGTCAAAGGTAGAAGCAATTTCACCACCTATGAACATAAATACACATTAATTAAATGCACAACGCATTTAAAAATCTGTTTTCCAGTAAGAACTAATGAACTGACATTTTTAAAGTTGACTGCTTACTACATGCCAAGCACTTTGAAGCACTTCACATAATCTAATTATTTAATCTTTACAACCCTCAGAGATACTGTTAGGAAATACTAAAATCGAGGCAAAGAGATATTTAGTTTCTTGTTCAAGATTACGTAGCACTAACAAATACAGTAAAGTGGAATTCAAATCCAAGCAGTCTCTTAAGACCTATATGTGCAGCACACTGTAGAATACAGATTCCCTTTTGAATCCTGTCTAGAAAACCAGTACCCTTATGATCCAATTTCTCAAAACATAAGAATATTTGACTAATTCTACTATGTCAACAGATGTAAACCTTAGAAACTGCTTAAAGGAGCACCTGATACCTGCTAATCATTACAGTAACTACAATCTCAGAAAGCCTAGAAAAAGGGAAAACGTATACTGAAAATTTCCCAGAGCAAACCTAATGAGAGGTCAAAAAAATTTTTACTTTACTCCTAGGTCTTATTTCTATTCCTATTTTCCCTCCATCTTCCATGGTGTAAACTGAAAAGTTCAGCCATTTCCTTTCCTCGTTAATTAGGCAAAAGTTAAACTTCCATTTTAAAATCCCTTTCTCTACCTCACTACTCTCATCTAATAAAGTAGATTTCCTCTACCATCAACCAACCCCTCTTTTCCTACTTTTTTACTGTAACTCAGAATAATGGATGCTTTATATCTATTTTACAAAAAAAATTATAGAAAAAGACTCTGGGTCATTTTTATACTGATTTATACTCATCCGTACAGCTGAAGTTCTTTTGACTTTTGATTGGCAAATTCCTGAGACTGCTTTGTGTTCTAGATGTGAGACACAATACATTTGGGACATCACGTCCCCAAAATGAGACTAATTTGGCTTATGAGAATTTTCACTTATCTTAAATTCACTAACTTCTCTATACCGGCTTAGAAAAAACATGTATGTGTATCTTTGACGTTTACGAGAACCAATTTCACACATCTTAAAAACAAGTAAGCTAAAGATAGGAGGCACCAACGGAGTAAGATCAACTTTGCAGTTGGGTGTGCTTGGTGCAATTTTCCTCTGAGTGTATGTGGCAATTTCATGTATCAAGTCCTTATGAGATCAACTTATCCTATGAATGTGCTATCATTCACATTTAATTCTTAGGTCGTATCTTTAATTTTGTTATCTTAAAGGAGGAATTACACCCTAAATTTTATTACCTTAAGCATCAAGTATGTAATTGCTCTTAAAGAACTTTAAAGTAAACCTATTTCAAAGTAATTAAAGAAAGAATAAACCCATTTCAAAGTAACTAATGAAAGAGAAAAGTCTTTTTTTAGGTCAGAAGACCACACTTCTCAAAATTATTAAAAATGGTTGAAGAAGTTACTCTGACATGAAACCAATACTACCCTTTACAATAGTTAGTATACTTTTATTTCTAATACTCATGGCACTTGAAAATTCAACATTCCTAGTGCCTTTACATCTCAAACCCCTCTCCTTAAATTCTCATTGCCAGATCCCAAACCACCTTTCCAACATATTCATTTATTTTCAAGGGCCTAAAAATTAGAGAATAAAGGTTGCTACACTTACGTCTTTAAGGTTACTTTAAAAACTATTACCCCAACATAAACAAATTACACTCTGTCATTCTGATGTAGATGTGATCTTACTGATAAATATATTTTTATTCCACACAACTGGGATTATGAAACTCATACCTCTACCGAAGCATATTAGAGTATACGAAACTTTTCGTTATTCATTGAATTGTTTTCACACTTAGTTCAACATTGATTACCCACAAATTTAAATGAATTAACAAAAACAATGTGCAAGCACTTGACCCACTGACATATAGTTAAGTGTTCAATAAAAGTTATTATGGTAACTTACTACCACAGAGGGCACAAAGCATTGGACTACTCACCACTAAAAATAAACTAGATAAAACCGAACACTCCTTTTTTAAGTTTTTGTTTCTTTAGGTATAGAACAATGGTCCTGTGGGTTTGTGAGAAAAGATCTAGTATCTTTAAAACAATGTAACAAAAAAGGAGAGGGAAAACCTAGCATATAATTTGGTATATAGTAAAATAACATAACTAAAGATGTCAAAAAACCATAAATCAGATTTCAGAATAATGGTTTATTTTCTAAGCCCCCTAAAGGTACTTCTTTGTACTCTCAGCAATAAGTTCCACACACTAACATTTAATAAATCCAAGAGCGATTAGTGTTTGTTGGAAATTAATGCCTTTTAGGGCGCCTGGGTGGCTCAGTTAGTTAAGCTCTTCCTTTTTGCTCAGGTCATGATCTCAAGGGTTGTGAGATCAAGACCTGCATCGTGCTCTACACTGACCTCACGGAGCCTGTTTGGGATTTTCTCTCTGCCTCTCTCCCTTTATCAAAATAAACTTAAAAAAATAAATAAAATAAAGAAAGAAAAAAAATTAATGCCTTTTTCCCATACCTGTGACAAGAGCTAAGCGTTCCACACCTGCAAAATCTGCATGTTCAATAGCCATAACACCAGCAGCACCAAAGAGCTGTTCAGGATAATTATAAATTAACTGCCTATAAATAAAATAAAAATATTGTTCAAAATTGTTAGTTCACAAGTCTAAAATTCAACAGACTAAAAAACATGGAACCATTTTTACCTCACCAATACAAATTTTACCGTATCTTCCATATGCAATAATTTATAAATTACAAAACTTAGTGCATTCATGCTAGTACTGAAAACAGGTATTTTATATTGTTAACTAATAGGATAAACTAGACCCATAATTCTGAAAAGTAATGTAGCAAAAAATGCATCAAAAACCACGTCAGGGGTCAGTTAAGTATCCGACTTTGGCTCAGGTCATGATCTCACAGTTCCTGAGTTTGAGCCCCACATTGGGTTCTGTGCTGACAGCTGGGAGCCTAGAGACTGCTTCACATTCTGTGTCTCCCTCTCTCTCTGCCTGCCCTTTTTCCCTCCCTCTCTCTCAAAAATAAATAAGCATTAAAAAAAACCCTTAAAAACAAAAAAAACCCACGTCAATGTTCACACGCTTTAATTCCACTCCTGAGGCTCTACAGTAGGAAAATAAATTTAGATATTAAAAGATTTTGGGGTGCCAGGTGGTTCAGTCAGTTAAGCACCTGACTTCAGCTCAGGTCATGATCTCACAGTTCGTGGGTTCAAGCCCCGCATCAGGCTCTGCACTGACAGCTCAGAGCCTGGAGCCTGCTTCGGATTCTGTGTCTCCCTCTCTGCCTCTCCCCCTCTCATGCTCTGTCTCTCAAAAAAAAATAAACGTTAAAAGATTTTAATGATGATATTTGTAAAAAATTTTTAGAGAACAGCAAAACCTGCCAACGACCTTAATGTCCACTGGGGAGTGTTTGTGCAGATCACAATTTACCAGTTATGAGAACTTTGTAATTTTAAAAATATATTAGATTGGAAAAAAAAAAAAAACAAGTTACAAAAGTTTACAGCATGCCATCATAAGTAAGTGAAAAACTGAAGCTAGAACACTACACACACAGATCAGCTTAATAAAAGAATTTCAGGAAGGTCAGACCCTAGACTCTGTTCCTTCTTTATACGTTTCTATTTTCCAAAATGAGATTTTTTTTAAAGTTTGTTTTGAGAGACAGAGGGTGCACAAGCGGGGTAGAGGCAGAGGGGAGAGAGAGGGGAGAGAGAATCTCAAGCAGGCTCCACACTGTCAGCGCAGAGCCCAATGTGGGGCTCGAATTCATAATATGTGAGATCACCACCCAAGCTGAAACCAAGAGCCAGGCCCTTAACCAACTGAGTCACTCAGGTGCCCCAATGGGGTATTATTTTTCTATCAGGAGTATAAAAAGGACATGTTTAAAAGTTTGAAACTTAATTAAAAAAAAAGGCTAAAAAAAGTTTTAAAAATAATTATTATAAAGCACTGTTAGGCAAAATGCATGTTCTCAGATTCACAGATCACACAGTTTACAAACTTCTTTTTAAAAAGCCCACAAGCATGCCTGGGTGGCTCAGTGGGTTAAGCATCTGACTCTTCATTTGGGCTCAGGTCATGATCTCACATTTGTGAGATCAAGCCCAGCATGGGGCTCTGTGCTAGTGGCATGGAGCCTGCTTGGGATTCTCTCTGTCTCCCTTGCACATGCTCTAACAATATAAATAAACATTAAAACAAACAAAAGAAGCCCACAAACATCTGGCCTAGAACAATTATTTTTCATCAAATATTAACTGTCAAAGTTAACCAAAGTTCGAAACATGTTGTTCCTCTTGGCATTTTCACCATTTAGAACAATCCAAGGGAGCCAACCAGAGGGAAAATTAGGTACATTAGAGGCCCTGAGGTGGGAATGAGTAAACTGAATTCAAAGCAGTGGTTTTAGGCCCCCTGAACCTGGAAGAGAATAGAGGACTCCTTGCCAAAACTCCAGTCTAGAGTTCTTGCCTCTAGGCCTTGCCAGGAAATGGCCCTCACTACTATTGGATCCTACATGTTCGGCCCTATAACATCAGGGCCCCAAAGATGGAAGCTGGTCTGAGAGCCATGGAAGCAAGCTACGGGGCCCGGAGTGCCTGACACCTGATTCCATTTTACGCTGCCTCAGACCACTGGAGTGGATAGTGTTGTGACTTTTTATTGACTCTTTCCTAGTTTTACTGAAAAAAAACTTCCATTGCCTTTGTGGGGGAAAAAAAAAAAACCAAAAATGCCTTAGACACTAACAATTAAGAAACATGGGGAAAGGCGCCTGGGTGACTCAGTCAGTTAAGCATTCAACTCTTGATTTCAGCTCAGGTCATGACCTCACAGTTCGTGGGTTTAAGCCCCCCACCTTGGACTCTGCTGATAGCACTAAGCCTACTTGGGATTCTCTCCCCCACCTTGCCCCTTCCCTGCGTGCATGCTCTCTCAAAATAAATAAACTTTGAAAAAAAAAAGAATACACAGAAGAAGCGTACACATACTTTTTTTACAGAAATTAAAGAAAACAGGTGCCTGAGGGACTCAGTTAAGTGTCTGACTCTTGACTTCAGCTCAGGTTATGATCTCACAGTTCATGAGTTCAAGCCCCGCATCAGACTCTCAGCATGGAGACTGCTTGGAATTCTGTCTCCTCTCTCTCTGTCCCTCCCTACGTTACTTGTGCACAAGCATACACTCTCTCAAAAACAAACTTTAGGGTGCCTGGGTGGCTCACTCGGTTAAGCATCCAACTTCAGCTCACGTCACTCTCTCATGGTTCGTGAGTTCGAGCCCTGATTGGGTTCTGTGCAGACAGCTTGGAGCCTGGAGCCTGCTTTGGATTCTGTGTCTCCCTCTCTCTGCCCCTCCCCTGCTTGTGCTCTCTTTCAAAGATAAACATTAAAAAAAATCAAAATAAATGATTTTAAAAAACACAAGACAAAATTCTTACCTAAAACTTGATCTCTTCATTCTTGTTTTCTTTAGTATTAATTTTTTGCCACTTCAAACTCTCATCATTTGATATGGGAATTGAACCTCTCCACCAGATATATCACACACACACACACACACACACAATTAGTCCAAAACTCTAAAACTGTAACTGTCAAATCAAAAAACTATTTTGTGGGGTGCCTGGGTGGCTCAGTCGGTTGAGCGTCCGACTTCGGTTCCGGTCATGATCTCACAGCTCGTGAGTTCAAGCCTCGCGTCAGGCTCTGTGCTGACAGCTAGGAGCCTGGAGGTTGCTTCTGATTCTGCACCTCCCTCTGTCTCTGTCCCAACCCACTCGCATTCTGTCTCTGTCTCTCTCAAAAATACACAAACATCAAAAAACTTTTTTTTTTAACTATTTTGTTATTAATAAAAAAAGGTTTGGTAAAGTGTATTAACATAAAACATCACCAAAATCATAATAATACAAGTGCCTTGCCATAAAATTCTAATTATATTCAGAAAAAACACGTTTCTAAATAACAAGTCACTAATTCCATATTAAGTATTTCCATAAGCCTTCAAAGACATAAATCATGTATTACATTATTATAACTATTGTTAGCAAAACCACATACGGACCTGTTAATAAAGCAATTTATTCCATGCTTAAGAATACGTTCAACTTTCTCCTTCATTTTTTCCTTTTCTGCGTGTTCTATTTCAGCCACTTTTGCTGTAGAATCAACTCTTACCCTGGAACCAAATATCTAAAACAAAGGAAAGCATAAAAACAACACTTAAGAGTCTCAACATAAACATTTTCACACAAATACACTGAAATTATGTATTTGGATACATTCATATATATTCTAGGTTTTTTTTTTTAAGTGCAAGTGATTCTCAGCCTGAGTTTATAAAGCAGCTAACAATTAGAATTCCAAGAAATGTAATTAACATACCTTTATTTTATCTGTATCCATACCCGTGTTTGCAATAAGAATTTTAGCATTTTCAATTCGCTTTGGTTGATTTACTCCAATTTTTTTATCCAACAGAAAGCCTACAATACAGAATACTATACTAAATACTTGAAAGCTATATTGATAAATCTTCTATAGATGTCTGCTTTATCAAATTACTTTCAAAGAACACATTTGAGTCCAATTCTTCAAGCTCCTAGAACCTATAAAGCATTCCATTAAAGCACTGATCATAAAAATCAACTTAGCAGGTGGAAATGTAAGAGTACAGCACAAACTTTAAGAATAAACACAGTATTTTGAAACTTTTGTTCCACAAAATACACAAAATATGCAGATGTGGATTACAACATAATGCTAATAAATCCACTTTCATTCCTTTAAAGCCAACACAACAGAAAAACTGAGGATTCAGAAAAACAAGGTATTGCTAGAGATTACTGAACTTTTTGAAGCACTGAAGCCGGTTAAGAAAATGAAAAAGTCATGTATAATGGAGTCAGACAAACCTGCCCCAATCATACTCATGCTGCTCACAGGCTATGTACAGACTCTTGGACAAATTAATCAACCTTAGCTAGTCATCTGTAAAACAGGAGTATCACCAGTGGCACAGATGCTCGTTTCCAGCCTAGAGGCCTGATGATTTGGAACTCTTTCTCCAAGCTTCTTTTAGAGGCATACATAACTTTTACCTTTTCCATTTTCATGTTGGGTTTTCCACCCTATTAAGACGAACCTAATTCTCAATCACTGGATCAACAACATAATGAGGGATAAATAAAATTTTAAGTTAAATTCCTATTAGAATGCTTGGCACAGAACATTCAAGAATGTAGCATTCAAGAATGGTAGCTATCTTTGTTTTCATTATCCTTACCTACCCACTAGCCTCTTTTAGAAATGCTACACAGCCCTCATAGATAAATTCAACACAGAGTATTTTCAGAATTGTTACTGCCTTGAAATACAAATGACCTATAAATGAAGTACGAATCACTGGTAAAACACAACTTGTTCCTGTTTCTCCTCTATAGAAGAGAACGCCTAAACATTCCACTCCAGAAGTCATTTTGTGAAGTAAATACAATGTAAAGATGTTTCGAAAAATTCATACTCTAAGAACAAAATACACTATTAGTAAGAAAATAGCAATTGCTAAGACTTCTGTATCACTTTAAAAAACACCAGCAACTATACCCTCAATACCTACACCAACTAAATGATATGACTTAACACAAACCCTTCCTGGAAAAAGTGCTATTTCAGAGTAGCTGATTTCTACTAAGACTACAATTTCTCTTTATTAGAAACTGCAAGTAATAACTTCTTGGCATAAGTAAAACCTACAGATTATCAAAGAAATGCTGGGATGGAGTGAGATGAAGCACATAGTTACACATAATAAATGGATCAGAATGACAAAAATGGTTATTATATTATTTGTATTCTTAAAGACAAGTTTTCTGGCTTTGTGAAGTGTCACTAGTCCTGACTAGCTAAAAACAGGATTCGCTATTTAGCCCTCAACATCTGATCAAACCTTGTTTTCCCATATTTAACATATACATACCTTCATCTAAATAGGAATCTGCCAGACTTCCTCCTAGCTTCTTGATGACATGAATTGCCTCCAAATTACCAGAGCCTTTCAGTCTGAGAACAGCTTCTACAGCTAACTGAGTAAAGTGGTCTTTGTGATGAGTAAGAAGTTTTGAGGATAATGTTGTTGCTGCAATGTTCATTAAATCCTGACGGAACTTAACTTCGTCAGAACTAAAAAAACAAAAAACAAAAAAACAGAAGACTCATGCCTGTTCTTAAAATGCTTCTCCAAAGATATCAATCCTATTTTTCTTTTTGAAATTTATCCAAATAGGTGTCAGTAGATCATTTCACCCCAGTCAGGGCTCTAAGCCACAGAAAAAGAATTAGAGCTCACCACCAATAATCAAGAAATGCAAAATTAAAAGTTACTAATTTCCCACCTATCTGGCAAAATACCAAAAAACAAATAAGCCAACAAAAAAATAGCAAATGCTCCAAGAGCATGGAAAAATAGGTATTGCTATACAGATATTGGGAGTGAGAATTAATGTTTTCTAGAGAGTTACTGGTAAATAAAAATGCCTTAAAATACACATATACCTTTGGACCCACCAATTATACTTCTTGAAACATTTTTTTAGGAAAGAGATTTGTCACATTACTATAAAGCTAAAAATTATCAATCAAAACACAGATTTCCAAACACAAATAGATAAATTATACTATAATCAAATGCATACCTCTATTAAAACTAATAATGCAGAAAATACTAACACTCAGAAATATCCTTATTATTCAACTAAGTTAGAAGCTGTAAAATTCTCTACACAATACTATTTGTTTCTGTGTGTTGTGTGATTATATACACAGGAAACTGGAAACCCAGCCTGTATGTGAAGTGTAACATGGAGGGTTTGTTTTGTTATCAGGGCAGGATGAGGCAACAGGGTCATGTTTGTAAATGCTTTTATTCTCCAGACTTTCTGTATGGAGCATATTTTGAAAAGAATGTTAAGGGGCACCTGGGTGGCTCAGTCAGTTAAACATCTGACTCCTGACTTTGGCTCTGGTCATGACTTCACGGTCATG
This sequence comes from Neofelis nebulosa, assembly GCF_028018385.1. Classification (NCBI taxonomy): domain Eukaryota; kingdom Metazoa; phylum Chordata; class Mammalia; order Carnivora; family Felidae; genus Neofelis; species Neofelis nebulosa. The sequence goes on from NC_080789.1 coordinate 47,932,453, forward strand.
AGACTGAGCCCTGAGTCAGGCTCAGTGCCAAGCATGGAGCCTGCTTGTAAGATTCTCTAAATCTCTCAAAAATAAACAAACTAACAGGGCGCCTGGGTGGCTTGGTCGGTTAAGCGTCCGACTTCAGCTCAGGTCATGATCTCACAGTCTGTGAGTTCGAGCCCCACATCGGGCTCTGTGCTGACAGTTCAGAGCCTGGAGCCTGTTTCAGATTCTGTGTCTCCCTCTCTCTCTGCCCCTCCCCTGTTCATGCTCTGTCTCTCTCTGTCTCAAAAATAAATAAACGTTAAAAAAAAATTTTTTTTTAATAAAAAATAAAAAAAATAGACAAACTAAGAAATGTTAAATACTTAAAAATAGCATTATTTTGGTATACCAACCCATGATCAACTGCAGAATTCAACAGAGCCTGTCTTGCTGCCTTTGTGGCTTCTCTCCAACCAGCAATGATGGTCTGTGGGTGAATCTTTTTTGCAATTAAAGATTCTGCTTCCTATTAATAAAGAGCAGAAAACATTCATCAACAGTAAAGACATAAAGGGTTCCTGGGTAGCTCAGTCAGTTAAGCATCTAACTCTTGATTTCAGCTCAGGTCATAATCTCCTGGTTCATGGGACTGAGCCCCACTTTGAGCTCTGCTGTCACCAGAGCCTGCTTGCGATTCTCTCCACCCCCCCCCCCACCCCCCCGCTCATGTGCATGCACTCTCTCAAAACAAATAAACTGAAGGCTGAAGCAGGACCCAATGACTTCTGGTCCAAGAGCAAAAAACAATAAAAGGAGATTGAAGTTGCTCAGATATTCTTACCCTTAGCAATTCTGCTGCTAACACAGTAACAGAGGTAGTGCCATCACCAACTTCATCATCTTGAACCCTTGACATATCTACAAAAAGGAAGCTATAGTTACTAGCTCATTCTTATGAGATTCTGCATTCTAAATTACTTCTCCATAGCTTACCTAATTCTCTAAACATACCCACCACCAATCTGAATCTCACTTATCTAGGTTTCCTCACCCGACAAACCCTGGAAATTCTCAGTCTGAAATGTTTTATCATTAATAAATGCATGGTACTCTAGAAGCTTGTAATAATGACAACAATTAAAAAGTAGACATCAATTAATCACAAGTATAGTTCATCAACACAACCTATTTAAAAATGTGTTTCAAAATATGAACGAAACCTTATCATCCTCATACTCACCAACTAAAACTTTAGCTGCTGGGTTGTCCACACCAATGTTTTTTAGAATAGTGGCACCATCATTGGTTACCATGAGAGAGGCATCTCGTCCACTGCTTAATAGAATTTTATCCTAAAAGGAATAAATAATAAATATGTGGTTCAAAATATAAATATATCTGGAAAAATGCATGGGTCAACCCGTATTCTCATATACTGTTGATGTGTAAATACTCTGGATGGCTATTTGGCAGTATCCATTCAAATTTTTCAATGCATACACTCCATAAGCAAATCTTGGTGTCTACCCCTAAAAACACTAGAACTGGGAAATATTAACAAGGTTGTCTCAGCATTGTAATAGCAAAAACAATGGAAACAAACTAAATGTCCCTCAATGTGGTCATAAATAAAATTTAAACATTAATGCTGAAAGGAATTTTAAAAAGCTACCTACAGATAAAGTACACATGCGTAGTGCCTATGATAGAACAAAATATATGCAACAAAACACATAACGCACAGATAAATCTACATAACTATATTGGGAAGACTTACATCCAGGTATAACAGTGGTTGTCACTGGGGAGAGGATCCAGGATGGTGATCCAAGGGAACTTTAGCTTTATAAGCACTGTTTTCATTTTTAGCAAGAAGAATATATCCACATCTTACGTGTGTAAGTAAGAGTGAACTTTCCAACATTAAAAAGCACCCCCCAAATTGAGTTATTAACTGTATTTCCACCAACGGCTCTAAAACAATATCAAAACATAAAAATTCCTAGTTTTCCTTACCATGCCCTTAGGTCCCAAGGTGCTCTTTACCAAGTCTCCAATAGCGATGGCACCAATAAAAGAGGACTGGAGTAAAAATCAGAGATTGAAGGTAAGAATCAATTTTACAATCTTAAAATTCAAAAAGTACAATCGAATCTTTAAAAGAATGGGAGAACAAGGCTTACCAGCCGAGCGGTCTCTGCTCTCTCTTCATCAGCTCCGGCCTTGAAGATGTTAACGGGTGCTAGGGAAAGGGACGCCTAAAAAGGAAAATTAATCAGTTTGAATACCAATATTTAACAAGTATATTCAGATGCATGGAGATAAAATATGCAGATATTAAAGACAAGTTTAATTTACAGCACAACATACTTTTTCAAAACAGTGACATTCTCCATCACTGGGGCATTTACTTAAGGGGGGAGTGAGGGACTTATGCAAGCTGCACGGCAAGACGACCTTGCTTTTGGGATCTACTAGGGCTCTGCGAGTAAAAATTCTATACCAAAGAGACTGTTAAACATGGCAAGACTTAAAATGGTTTTTTAAATTTTTTTTTAACGTTTTATTTATTTTTGAGACAGGGAGAGACAGAGCATGAACAGGGGAGGGTCAAAGAGAGGGAAACACAGAATCTGAAACAGGCTCCAGGCTCTGAGCTGTCAGCACAGAGACCGACGCGGGGCTCGAACTCACGGGCCGCGAGATCGTGACCTGAGCTGAAGTCGGCCGCTCAACCGACTGAGCCACCCAGGCGCCCCAAGACTTAAATGGTTTTAAGCTAAGCATAAGGCAGGCAAGAGTTGTAAGCCACTAGCTCAACAACCGCCCAGTGGAGGAGGCAACGCGGTCGACCCGCCTCCATCTTCACCGTCCGGTCCCTCCAGCCCGGTCGCCATAGGCTCCTCCCCAAGAGAGGGCGCGGCCTGCCGCGCCGACCCGCCCGGGGCACTAGAAATTTCTTCGCTTGGGTTGAGCTCCGGGCCCCGGGTTCTGGTACTGGGAGAGGCCTAGTAGGCCTAAGACGCTGGCATGGAGGCCCGCCCCTCCCCCTGCTAGGCATGGAGGGCTTCACCGGCGGGCCCGGCGCAGGCCACACGCCGCGGCCCGCGCCATGTGCGGCGGCCTAAGGAGAGACAGGCACAAGGAGTCCGCGGCAAAGGCAAAAAAAAAGGGGAGAGCGAGGCGGCAGGGCACGGCGGGACGTGGTGGGGCTTAGACAGGGCTAGCGGGGCCAGACTCACCATGGTTCCGTGGAGTTCGGCACACAAGCTAATCCCTCACAGCTCACGCCCGGGACCGGAGGTAAGAGAAGCCGGAAATGACGGCACACGCTCTACTGCAGGGGGCGGAGCTCCGACCAGCGCGAAGCTCGGGCCAGGCGCCGCCAGCTGGAGCAGTGAGTGGTGCCACTTTGAGTGGAGCAACGCGGTCGGAAGCGCGGCTCCTTACGCTGGGGGGCGGGGCTTCGGCTCGCGCTCCGCCCCCTGTGGATCCGCCTGCCAGAGACCTGGAAGGGGTGGGTCCGACATCTAGCTTGCAGCGGGGCAGGTTGGGAGTTGAACTCCCGAAGAACAAAGGGGATCTCGGGACGTCGGGCTGCCATAGCAACGGCGTTCTTGCTCGTGCGTTTAATTTTTCTTAAATTTAAACTTTTAAAATTTGCCTGAAAGTACCACATATACACAATTTAAAGTGTTATATACTAATAACGAAAGACAATTCACCAACCTCACCAATTCTTTCCCGGGAGGCAAATACATTCAGCTTTTTCGGGTTTTGTTTCTTTGATTATTTACCATTATATTACTAAATAATATTTTATTGCTATTTTAATTTTAAACGTTATTTATTGAGTATTACGAGGAAGACTTACATTCCTTTTGTTGAATTTTAAAAAGCTGTTTTTAATTGGACGTTGACTGTCCGGGACAAAGTCTTGTGAACTCTCATGGAGACATTTATCTTTGCCCTGCCGGCTCATTTTCAGGTCTTAGCTTTCACTCGATTTTTCCCCCTCCACTAGTAGAGATGACCAATACCCTCTTACATAATGTGTTGATAGAGACCAAAATCAATCCCAAATATTTCAGTTTATTAAAAAACAAAATTTTCTTACTCCAAGTTGACCCCCTAGGACAGTTAAAATTTTTGTCCTTAAAAAAACCTATTGGTTTTCTATCATCCACTGATACCCTTTTCTCCCTTTGACTAATGCATCACTCAGCAAGCTTGTTAACATTGATAGATGTTTTCAATTTTTAATCGTTTTCACCTTTCAGATTTAAGAGGGTTAGTTTACATCAGGGAGGGATGGTGAGGGAACCAAATCCAACCTGCCACCTGGTTTTTTATGGCCAGAGAGTTAAGATTGGGTGTTACATATTTAAATGGTTGGGGTAAAAAAAGTGAATATTTCATGATACATTAAGATTATATGAAACTTGTATTTTGGTGTCCATAAAGCTTGGTGGAACACAAGCATACCCATTTTTAAAATAATATATGTTTTTAAAGTTTATTTTTTAGTAATCTCTACACCAATGTGGGGCTTGAACTCACAACCCCAAAGTCAAGGATTGTGTGCTGTTCTGACTGAACCAGCCAGATGCCCCTACCCATTCATTTTTATACTGTTCAATGTGATATAGAATTATACAATGGCAGAGTGGTTGTGACAGACTGTCTAGCCCATAAAGCCTAAAATAGTCACTATTTGATCCTTTACAGAAAAAGTTTCCTGACCCTGGTTTACACTATGCTCAACTCAGGTCCATCGTGAAAACAGGTGTTCATACTGGACAAATTGTTGTTTTAAATCTATCAAGAGTTTTGTTTTGTTTAAACTTGCTCTTCTTTTAAGAAATGCACTTTAATGGGGAGATCCTAAATCATATACTGGACTGAGAAGAGTCACAATAATGAGAAGCTGAGATGCCTGCACAATATTGAAAAAAGGCTGTTTTCATTGCGGGCAAAGTCACTTACTTGGAAATACTATGTCCTCTGGCAGGCCCGAGTCTTACCTAAGCCTGAGACTATGGGTGATGGAAAAACCAATGCCCCCTCCCTCCTGGGCTTTAGAGAAGGTGGGGGCATAACGGGGGGCATTTGGATGGGGACTAGGAGGCAGGCCTTGCTCCCAGTGGTGCTAGGCCAGAGACCACCAGGAGGAGACCCCCTATGAGGGGACTCTGAGCAATTTGTCCTTTCCCCATTGCATGTGTTTTGACTCTTCACCCTTGTCCCCTAGGGGTTAAACACTCAAGTTTCTGGAATCAGGCTGCAAGGGTTTGGATTTGTTTTTCTATTTACTAGTTTTGTAACTTTGTAACTTTGTCACACAGCAATAACTAACCTACATACTCTTTCAACAATGCCTTTGAATAGGCGTTCATCCAGTTGTGTTTCCATTTTTGTAAGAGCTTCTGAATCAGTCTCCCTGCTTTATTAAAATGTCATGCCCTCCAATGTTCCTCCATGTTGATGTCAGAGTAATCCTTCTCAACTATTGTTTCTCCAATGTTTAACATCCTCCAAATACTCACCATTTCAATTAAGACAAAATTCCTACGTGATCTCATTTCTTCCTTCTTCTCTATCTCCCATCCTGCCTTTGCAACCTATGCTCCAGTCATATGAAACCCCTTGCCAACATTGAGCAACCATGATCTTTGTGTACCTTTGTGTCTTTGCACATGTTCTTCCTTCTCAAGACACCCTATCCTCTCTTCTTTTAAATCTGTGAAGACTCTCATCAAAAACCTTAGGGATTACCACCTCTAGGCTTTTCTTGAAAAACTCCATTCTTAGACTGAGTTTGATGCCCTTCTTTTGTATGTGCCTTTATCATACCACTTATACTAGGAATTGGGAGAAACACTTTTTTCAATTCTCCTCAGGTATATAGTTAGTACCATTCTAGAGGTATCAGAGAGAATTTATCATATACAATTTGTCTTAGGGCTTAGTTCTCTGCGGGGGGAGGATGGGCATTACCCTCATTAGAAGGGCTATTCTAAACCACAAATTCTTTGGAGCGCAAGGACTATCTTTATTAGTAGCATAGGGCCTGTTTGTGCTCATTCATTAAATGAGCTATGAATAGCTGTCTTCAAAGAACTCAAAGGAAAAATACAGAAATAATCCAAAGAAGTTTTTAACTTCTGAGAATGAATGTCCAAATTTTCCAAGATGCAGTCTCTGCCACATCTTAACCAATTTATGGGTCCCATGGTATCTGGCACATAGTAAATAGCCAATCATTTGTGGACTTGTCTATGCCCTTCATTGTTTAAGTGATCTCCATCTTGAGCTGTACCCAAATAGGCTTTGCAGTACCAACCTATTGACTAGGTTTGGAGTTCCAAAGCTGAGAACTACTCGTTTGAATGACCACATAGATAAAACTGTGAGGGTCTGTCAAATACTTGTAATTTCATTTCTCTGATGAAACGTGATCATTAACCTATTATATGTTCACTTTGAAAATGGATGCACCGATATAAGACTAAGAAAACCTCTTATCATAAAGTTTTAAGAAATGTGCAAAATATAAATACAGGAAAACTTTAAATTGGTATCCAACCAAACTTTTATTGGGGTTTTATTGCAATCTACTTTCGGCAATAAGGGGAAAGTAACCATAAGAACTCCGATCAGATTTTATTCAACAAAGCAGTTTTTCATGAATGCTTAAGGTCAGTGTATAGTCAGCTCAGCTTCCAGTATCAACTTGAGTACCTCATTACGGAAATTTATGCCAGAATGACAACAGTAAGGCATTGCAAGATCCTAAATCATCTAAGATTAAACCATATTTTACATATAACTTTTAGGACAGAATACTAATACTCTACAATAAATAAGGATTTTTAAAATGTGTTGCTTAGCCCTTGTTGAACTAAATTCAATTATTAGCTTATTCTTTAAGTACTCCAGTTAATAAAGGTTTGATTGTACTTCAAGAACTCTGACTTTTCCAAAGATAAAAAATTAGTTCTTATTTGTTATGACAAAAATTAAGCTTAAAAGCACATTCACACTTGTCCTTAAAAGCATGTTTACATCATATATGAAATAACTTCTCATGCCTGGAGATATGGTTTATATGGCAAAAAGTCATATGCAAAGAACAACTAGAGGGCAATCCTCCCAGCTCCACGTCCTCCAAAAAGCCACACTTGGCCTCAGTGTAAAAGTTATATTTTATTGCCATGCTACAAAATGTATGAAGTTGGCACTGATAGGGAAAACAGAGAACAAAGGGTGGGAAGGGAAAGAGGGCAAAAGATGTTGTTACATGTATATAACAAGGTTTTAATCAACAGTGGTAAATTTTGCCAATATTAAAAATGCAAACCAAAATTTAAAATGCTGATATGAAACAGCATTAATATACAATTTATGCATAGTACAGTATCACTTATGTCTTTTATTAGAGAAATATGGAATGTTTATAAAAGAAATTAACCATAGGGGATAAAATTCCTATTTCATATACAATTTGGCAATGGTAGTCCCACTGTTAGACAATTTTTTATAAAAGAAAAAATTAAAAATCTAATAAGCTACCTTTATACAAAGTTGCTATATTTATGCCTTTACGTAGGAAAAAAACATTTATAATGCAAATTAGGACATACAAGAATCTTACAATATTATACAATGTAATGAAAATAAAAACATAACACAAAATTTTTCCTTTATAAAATGTATATTTTGCATTTACTAATGCAAATGTGGCACACCGGTGACTACTGTACTATTAATACCAGTCTGTTTCCATGCTATTCTTGTCCAATTGTCATAGAATTGCAATTGTATCAATGCTACAAAAGAATTGTGTTATACCCCCAAAATATGAGGAAACAGGAATGGGGAATAGGGATGTGAAGAAGAAGGATAGATAGGGTGCTGGTTTGGGCAGAGTATATTGTAGTATGTTGTAAAATATCTGTTAATTTTTCAAGCCAAAAACATTTTCTATACATTCTGTAATTTCGTACCAATGCCTTTATTCAAATTTGGCAAAAATCAGAGAAAGGGTAATTAGTACCATATACCTCACATATCAGAAATATGAATAAGATGCCAATACATCAGTTACTTCTGAATGTTGTCTTTGATGGTATGTCTATTTCAAGGAGATATATATAGATATAGATATAGATATAGATATAGATATAGATATATGTATGTATATCCACACATACATACATATATATTTATACACACACACACTACACATTGCACAAAACAACTGGGCATTACGGATTACGAACTGCACAGGGGGAAGTGGGAAGTACTTTTTAGCTTGTTAAAACCTTTACCTTGAGGCAAAAATACGGTGGCACATTATTGGGAAATTATGAAAACATAAGGCCCCTGTCCCATTTTTAATAGAACATTATTGAGGTACATTTTTATATGTTGTGCCACAGATTTTTTTGAGGGGGAAGGAATAAACAAACACTAGCTTGACTTATAACATTGAACTGTGGGGTCAACATTAATATCTATAAAAACAAAGATTGCTTGGCAAATTTTCTTAAGTCCCAAATGTGATCTATTCTGGATATACTGGGAAGTGAAAAGCTTTTTGCTGAGTCTTCAAGAGTAAAGTGCATATCTCATCACTCCACAGCAGCAGTAAATAAAAGGAACTATTTGCCAATCTTCCTGGAGGGAGGGAAGGCACCATATTTTCATTTTTAAAAGAAGATGAAACTGGGAAACAAAACACGTGAAGAAAAAACACAGGTAATACCCATATCAGTTTCCAACCCCTGATCTGGGATAAAAAGCTGTTATTGCCTGTATGGATAAAAGAGGACTCTATCAGGGGGAGAGCATATAAACAATGAGTATATTTCCAAAACCAGTAAGTGGGATCGTATGGTCTGTCAAAGAACAGAATAGCTAAAATTAGGTCTGTCTCAGAAAATCTGAAACGTATGGCCACAATTATATCCCAATAAAATATCTCGTTCTAAAATGTACCTAGTCACTGGTACATTCTCCCAGGACAGAGCTTAATGCCCATGGCTAGACTACTGCAAAGGACAAGTAGTGTTCCACATCACTTTTTATTAAATAGGAACACGGGTGATTTCCAGAGACATCTAGAAATAAACACCAGTTGTATACATCTTCCTAATACTCATAGTACCTAAAATCAAATTCTTAGCAGACAAATTGGTCCCATTTTCATTTTTAAAGCACACAGTATTTAAAGCATAAACTGCAATGATTATATCGGAGCTACCTAAAATATATAAAGACTAATTAGAATCTGGAAGGAAAAGGAAAATGATGAGGAAAAGAAAGAAAATAAAGTATCCAACCTCCAAAATGAATCAACAGGTCAGCCCTTTCATTTGGAGGCTCTGTCTTGCCTGCTTGTTTTGGAGAAAACCGCGTGTACTGGTTCCATTATTATTCTTATTCCTCGTTACAAAAACCAACACATAAATTTGGCACGATTAGCATTCTACTCAGAAGAAAGCATAAATGGAACAATATATTAAAAATGGAAACTGCACACCTATACCGCTATTCTCTTTTTAGAGAACAGTGAACACTTTAGTCAAGCACCAAGTTCACAGAAAAGAAAAGAAGAAAATTCTGCTATGCACATAAACCGATGGCACTGAAAATAACAGACACCTTTAATAATTTATTTTCTTTATAATGGTCCCACTCTATTATTCTGCTAATCCAGTCACTGTCCTATATAATTAGGTTATTTACTGATCAGGTTGGGTGCTATATGACTGAAATCTTTTCATGCTAAATTAACGTTAGTTACATCAGATAGATCCAAATCATGACCTCAAACGCCCTCATATTTAGAGAAAACAATACCCTAACCTTTCCACTCTACCTTCTCTTGTCTTCTCTACTGTTTGAGAAACTGGAACATTCTGATTTTCTAAGAGTTAGGCATGTGGAGTCTCATCAGTTTATAGAAACTTCAGTTCGGTTTAAATCCTAAATTATGACACAATCTCATTGCTAGAAGACTTCCACTGTATCTGCTATGCTGGCAACAATGCTAACACTCTCCTGAAATCAAGGGATCATCAAAGACCCAGCTGTGAGAAAGGACAACCGAGCCGAGGAGCACTACCGTGGGCAGAGTAAAACCGCAGCCGTGTGATGAGGGAATCACTGCTAAAGTGCCGGGGGGGGGGGTGGGGGGTGGGGGGGGGTCGGGGGGTCGGGGGGGAGCGCCCACAGAGCAAACAGTACCGTTAGGGAGCTCTGCGTGTTAAAAGTTGCTTCCTTTTTGTCTCAGCTGTTAAAGAGATCACCAATGGACGCAAGGGAAATTTCAAATCGAGCGAATGTTTTTATCAACTTGAAAAGTAAACAGCATATAAATAAATACTGGACAAGGGCAACCCTGTTATAGAATAACAGTAAGTTCCAAATGAACCTTCAAAACCACAATTTGACAAAAATGCAAACTAAACAATGAACACATAATCCAATTTCAAAACTATATACAAACTCAAACATTTTAAATTGAAAAAGACATCAAGCAACAAAATAAGACATCCCAAACACCAAAGGAAAAAAACTGAAGGTAAATGGCAACCTGATGTCACAGATGCCTCCAGAAAACAATGTTATAGTTAATAATCTATAGGAGAGAAACTTTCAAGAGATCGTGGTTCAGATTTCCAAAGTTTTTGGGTAAAGTGACCTGAGACTGATTCTTGAGTCTAGTGGAATTCTCATTAAGATATCTGGGCATGCCCTTCAAATGACATCATGAGATGAGTGAACAGAAAATCTTGACTCCTTCCTGCCCTTCAACACACCAAAAGCAAACCACATTCACGGACATAGGACTCTTTCTAGTAACGCAGAAGGCAAAGGAACTGACTGGTATATAAGGAGGTGTGGTACTTCTACTTCCTTTACATATGTTTTGGCTCAAGTCAAAAAGCCTACAATTAACGAAATAAAGGATTCCTCACGTTACATGCCGGAGGCCATATACCATGAATAGTGAATCTACAAATAATTACTTTCAAAGCCTAGAGTTATCTGTTAGCAATGCACATTATCAAGAGGCTTTATAAAATGTCTTAAACGCCAACCATGACTTAGACATGAATGATGTGCGTACGTCCGGAATATTGATACAAATCAACCAGCATTGTCACTCACTTCAACTCTCATTTTAAATAGGCACTGTGAGAATGGGGGTGCTGCTGGACAGTAATGAGTAGTATATACTGAAATGAGTGTTCTTTAAGGAGTACCTGCTCTACATTAATTCCCTTTAGTTAAAGAAGCACAGGAAATATTCAGAAAAAACAAAAATCTTATCAGTCTATAAAAGGAGTTAGTGTTTAGAAATGAAAAATGAAGCACTCGCATCTTCATTTTTGAAAACTTCACAAAGGTGCAAACAAGGTAATGCTTTCCCGGCTCACATGGGCAGATCAGTACTATTATGTCTAGTCTTCCTAGATGTGCCATCATCTCGTGGCAGTGCTTTCTGCAAACTTGACATAGCAGCAGTTCTCTCGATGTCGATCACAGCATACAGCTCTGTGCGCCTGGTAGGGGTCTGTGGAAGGGGAGTGGTAGGCGTTTTTGGAGTCTGAGGGTTGTCAGAGTCACTGCCACCTTCCAAGTCGACCTGTATGTAATTGAGCTGCCTGTGTTCTAAACTTGGGCGCCTGATATCAAAGTTAAAGACCGTCGGCGTACAGTCCCGACGCCTGGAAAACTCTATTTTGTGAGCACTTGCCGGCACTGTTACATTCTCTGTATTTACATAGTTATGCATTGGATCTAGATTATTATGGTAGCCATTTAGAGATGGGGTCTTTGGTCCTAAATTGTCATCTTCATCCCTACTTAGCTTGCGGGCTTCCCAAACAGGAGGCAAAGATGGTAAATTTTCATAGTTTAATAATGCAGTTCTTCTCTGAGCTGAGTTGTTGATATTCTGGGTATCTGAGGTACTGCTGGATGTCAGACGACCTCTCCTGACCCCTGAGGCACTAGGGATAGATAACCCATTTATATTCTCATACACCAGTTTGTTCACAGAGGGTGCCTCTCTGCGCTCATCGCTGTCATACCCAGTGTCCCATTCCGTGCTGTTTGCACCACTCCCACCGACTTGGTCTCTTCCAAGTTGCTCCAGTTTCTCTTTTTCCATTAACTGCTTTTGAACAGGGGTTGGTCCTAAGACAAATTTGACTCCTTCAGGTTCGAGAAGAATCTGAGGGTCCCTGTCCTCAATACTACTTGGTTCTTCTTTTGGTGTGTTGCTTTCAGCATTAGAGATCCTTGCCTCCAATGGGACGTGCACGCTTGTGCGGTGTTTCCGCTCTTCCTGCACTCCTGTGGTGTTGACATAGGTATGGACCTAAAACAAGACAGGAAAGTGAATCAATAACTTGCTTAAAACAAAAACAAAAATCGGTGACCGTATCAGTTAATTTTATCGATTAACTTTCTTGATACACTCTTCCTTCAAAGCTTTTGTATCCATTTTTCACTAATAAAAAGGTGGGGAGAGGGGAGGAATGTAGAAAGATCTTCCTCACTTGATAAAAAAAATACTCTAAAATTACACATCACATTGTACTTGATACATGAAAATCAGTCTGTTAAAAAAAAAATCAGGAACAAATTGGGATTATCGTTTTGATGTTGTTTTAGAAATTCTCATCAATGCATTAAAACATGAGTCAGAAATAAGGAATAGTGGCGCCTGCGTGGCTCAGTTGGTTAAGCGTCTGACTTCAGTTCAGGTTATGATCTCGTGGTTCATAGGTTTGAGCCCCACATCGGGCTCCATGCTGATGGTGCACAGCCTGCTTGGGATTCTCTCTCTCCGTCCCTTCCCCGTGTGAGTGTACGCTCTCTCTCTCTCAAAATAAATAAATAGACTTAAAAAGAAAAAAAGAAATACAGAATAACAAGTATTAAAAAGAAGAGACAAATTTATCATGACTTACAGACGCTGTGACTATAAAAAGAGCATCTACTGGATTTAATAAGAGTACTGTAAAATGCATAGATATAAAATAAATACCACCTGCTAAGAAATCATCACTATTTAGAAAAGGTCAATGGTATCGTGAGGGAACAACACAAAAACATTTGGGAGACTATACATAAAATGTGAAAAACTCAAAATTAAAATGCAAAACTGAGGGAAGTATAATTATAGTAAATAACACAAGAATTCATTTACTATGTAAAGAACACAAAGAAATAGGTTTCAAAACAGTAAAAATCTCCTAATGATATGGAGATATACATATGGAGATATACAAAGACATACAAAGATATACAAAGATATGTATAACTAATTAATATAGAGACAATGTTCAACCAAATACTTCATTTCTCTAATGAAATACTCTGGGAGTAATACTCTGGGATATTAAATAGCTTCATAAAAACCCTGACAACAAAATCTACCTTTCTGCTAGTAGTCCACTAATATAAAAAGCAGCAAAAATTCCAAGAGCATTGGAGGTTATTATAACAGGAACTGGCCATTAGTTATATTTGCCTTTATCCATAGACACATCTCTCCTGTGAGCCTAAAAACTACCATAATGCTACGTTTCCCTCCATGCTTGTAGATATTTGGCCTATGTCAGAAAATATATGCTGTTTCCTCTGACTCTTCACCACAAAAGTCACATACAAACAGTGAAAGCTACAATTCAAATGGACTAAAATGTTCAAGTATTGGCGCAGCAACGCTCTAACCCCACACAATCTATTATCGCATCAGACGGCAGCGCACACTTACTTGCTCCTCAGCCACAAGCAAAGGATGAGTAGATTCTTCACCCACTGAAGGCAGGCGTGCACTTCCCACAGAAGGATGTCTGCTTGAAGGATGTGAGGAAGCATCTCCAAATGAGGGATATCGGGGATATCCATTAGGTAAATTCTGAGCAGCAAACCCTGGAGCTGAGTTTTTGTTTATTGGTTTAAGAAGGAAAGCAGGATATGGGGGGCAGGACAGACAGAATAAAAATGAATGAGAATCGAATAGGCCTGGAGAGAATTAAGCAAGGTGTTTCTGGGTAAGACACAGCAGAAACCAGAGCACAAATAACACCCCCTTCCACTCCAACTTTCCATTCACATTTTAGATAATATGGAACTTCTAATGTTTTCCTAATTAAAATATTAAAAATGTTTCTATTATAGATGTAACAGTTTTTTAAAACTGATGACCATTATGCTTATGTTAGCCAATGGTGATCTCTAACATGTTACAGATTAAATAATCCATAATTCATAGTTTATAAATGTCTGTTATTCAAAATACAAGAGAAAAAACAGGTACTTACTTGTAGGTGTTCGAGGTGTTCTGGGGACTTCCAACTCTGTCTGATGATTATTCCTTTCTACAACTGGCTCTTCCACCACATTTATACTATTATTTTGCATAATCTCTTGCAACATGTTAAATAATTCTTCTGCACGAGCACACTTAAAGGCGAAGATTCCTACAAATACAAAATAGAAGGGAAAAATAGTAGCCACAGCTTTAAAAAAGATACAGGAGCACTTGTCAAAGAACAAAATTGTGAAGTTAAGTATTCTATGCACTGACAGCAAGAAAGGCCTTTTAAATAAATGTCTGATAAATTAATGGCATGCTGTTTCAAAACATAAGCCCAAAAGGAAATTCACAGAATAATTTTCATATGTCTAAGGGAGATGGCCCAAAACAAGGCAGACAAAAACAAGATTTGAACACTTACTTTAGACTGTTTCTTAACAGCAGGGGGAGCCCAAATCACCGTTATGGGCAGATGATCCTTTACCATTTGACTGTCCCTTACTTGGTGGTTTACGATCCTTACCTTGTTTAATTATTACAATTCTGTAAGGTAGGCATTAGCATACCTCTCTGATGGAGCAGAAATCTGATGTTTGACAGAAGCCGTGTAACTTGTCCAAGGCCTTTCACACAGTAGGCAGCAAAAAAACCAAACTAGGTTCTTTCCCCAAAAAGTAATAACAGTAAAGAAACATAGCCAAAATTAAAGGCTCTACCTACCTTGTCCAGTTTGACACCTTCGACCACTTTCAAAAGAAAAGAGATTTGAATCATAGCCATAGCGCCGCAGGCAGAGGTAGTGCCATTTTACTGAATCACGTTTGCGAGTGTATAAAATCAGTTCTGTGTCTGTAAGTTCCATAATGCCAGAACCTAACTCATTCCCATCATCATCCACATTAATGACCTAAAAAAAGAAAGTTCAATTAGTGCTAACCTGATGCTCCCACTTGACGGTCATACACGCATTTCACCAATTTGTCAGCAAAATGCACTATTGTTGATTGGTTCAGTTATTTGCTCTTTTGTTAGCTCACTCATCAACCAATGTGTTTTCAGGGCACGAACTATGTAGCAATGTAAGATCTGCTTCTATCCACAAGCGACTCACATTCCCAGTGAGAATATAAGATATACAAACATGAAATCAACAATACAAAGCTGTATAGGAGTAGTAGACAAATGGGTGCAACAGAGGTTGCAAAAGACAGCAACTGTGGCCTAGGGTTGCTGGAGAAGTCTTCACCAAAGAGGAGGAGGGACTTCAGCCGGGCCTCAGGAGAGAGCTGGTGGGTCAGGGCTTGTAGGGCATATCCTGACGATGCAGTACTATAGCACAAAGAAGGTATATTTCAGAGAGACCAAGACAAGACTGGTACAGAGTTCATGGAAGGGAAAGCCTTGCACTGCCGAGTTTCTGAAAATGGCCAGACAGGTAACACTTAAGGAGAACTGTCTATATTCCTGGGGTAGGCAGAGCGCTTTGCACATACTTTTCCCATTTAATCCTCGTAACAATCCTAAACTGCAGGTAATACGATTTTCTCCACTGTACTGTACACAAACGGAACAAACCTGCCCAAGGTCACAAAGCTACAAAGCCACAGGGTTTCAACTTACACCTAGGTTTGTGTGATCCAGAGGCTATGACTTACAACAACTTGAGGTCAGACTACGAGAGGCACTAAATGGCTGTGAATAGGTAAGAAATGGAACATTTATGCTCTAGGTAACAGAACACCATGGAAGTTTTAGGATGATGAAAGAGTAAGATCAATATGATGTCAACTGCAGGATGGATCACAAAGGTGACGGACTCAAGGGTAGAGTCCAGCTAAGAAATTATCCAGGCATATGAAGCAATGACTGGGATGTGGTGACCAGACTGAAGAGGCACCTATAAAATGGCATTTAAAAAAGTATTTCTAGAACTGTCTGTCATCATTTGTTAAAACAAGAAAAGGCAGAGTGGACACAAAGAGAAATAAAAGGGTCCAGAGATAAAAGTAAGGAAGTAAGATATATTAAGGGAAGAAAAAGAACATCCAAGTAGGCAGTGAAAGATGTAACTCAACCAGTTTTACTAACCTTAAACTTGTTCCGATGGTTATCTGGGACAGTGTCTTTATCTGGACAGCTACAACAGCTACCCATGGCTTCTTCAGAAGACCATGTGAGTGCTACATGAAAGATAATTTGGAAAAAATTATTAAATGTAGGATATAAAAATCGTAACACAGAAAAAGACTTTAGAAACCATCTAACACAGGGGCACCCAGGTGGCTCACTCGGTTATGCGCCGGACTCTTGATTTCACTTCAGGTCATGATCTCACAGCTTGTGGGTTCCAGCCCCTGCGACGGACTCTTCACTGACAACATGGAGCCTGCTAGGGATTCTCTCTCTCCCTCTTGCTCTGCCCCTCCCCCACTCACTCTCTGTCTCTAAAAATAAATAAACTTAAAAAAAAAAAAAAAGAAAGAAACCACCTAACACAAGTCCTGCATTATTTTGATGAGGAAAATTAAGCCCAAGAAGGTATAGAGCTAAGCTAGATTTCACACATTCAGCTGCTGAATTTGCTCAGTGATAATGAGAATAGTTGCATGAGGTAGACTTCACAGAAATCTCAAATTTCCAGTTTAATTTGCAAAGGTCTGCCTATTTTTAAATTACCTTAACAAAAAACCAATTTAAGGTCTTATCTCATATGTAACACGACTTAAATGAAGTCATTTATGGAATTAACCCTTTATGGTTTGTCAGGAATTTCATATCTTTCTTTTAATAAATTTCTAAAGGGATGTTGGACTTCTAGGTTGGCAGGTATTTTGATTCTTATTATTCACTGTAGTATCCTTTATGTACCTAACCAGGCCAAAGCTGACTGGTAAATAAGACACAAAAACAAATTTGGAACAGTTCATTAAGAAAGAAAGACAACCCAAAAATCAAGCGGTAACTTAACACAGAGAATATTGGCAAACTGATACAGCATGTCTGTGTAATCCTGCTTTCCCACACAAGGTCAGAGATAGTAGGTTATAGGTGACATTAAGTGTTCAAGAACACTGCAAATGAACAAAGATAAAATTCAAAACACTACTTACAAACAAGGGAAAGAATCAGAATGAATGTGATAATATTTGAAAAAGTGGAAGGAAAGGAAGCACAAAAAGCTACTAAATATTCAAAAACATAAATCTGGTAAAATTGGTTTAAAATTCTTCAGTTGCTCTTCATTATCTTCAGGAAAAAAATTTGAAGCTTGTCCGCATGACATAAGGTTCTTCACAATCTCATCCCTGGCCACAGATCTAGTCTGAACTCTCCTTGTCTCTGCTTCAAGCCCTACCCAGTCATACTAAACAGTCCCCAGAGCAGCTTGTCCCCTCACACCCTTCCATGCTGCTCCTTTCCTTTCTCAAGATCCAATCAGAATACAGTGATTCAGGGAGGCTTCGCTGATTCTAAGCAAACTGGGAGGGTTACACTTTTTATGTATCCCCCAAGGCACCCTGGGCTTCCCAGTATCACAGCATTTTCACACTGTTTATTTAAGTATCATTCTCCCTGCTCCCCCCTCCCACCCCCCCCACCCCCCGCCCCGTAAGCTCCTTCCTAAGCAGGGACAGACCTTATCCAGTTTTTGCATTCCCCATGCCCTAACACGCCACCTAGCACCACAGAGCGGGGAGCTCTAAGTCTCTTGTGAGCTGAATGAATTGAACTGTACTAAATAAAGGTAAAAAAGGCTGGCAGGTATAAGTATGAGGCAGATGAAAAAGTATATTAGTGTACAAACCAAAAGAAGCGATAAATTAAATAGTAAAGTTAAGACTCATGTTTGGTAGTTTGCTCCAGGTAATATGCCAGCTAAATATCATGGCATAAAGATGATTAAGTCACAGGGGCACCTGAGTGGCTCAGTCAGGTAAGTATCCAATTCTTGATCTCAGCTCAGGTCATGATCTCACGGTTTGTGAGTCTGAGCCCTGCATTGGGCTTTGTGCTGACAGCATGGAGCCTGCTTGGGATTCTCTCTCTCTCTCCCCCCCACTCTCTCTGCCCCTCCTCAGCTCCCATTCTCTCTCTCTTAAAATACATAAATACATAAAACAAACATTAACAACAACAAAAAAGATGATTAAGTCACAGTATGTACTTCTGAAAAGTCATGAGTCTAAAGGGAGAGACAGAGATGTAAATAGATAATGCATTATGTTTAAATCTTATATTAGAATCTGAGAAGAGTTCTGTGGGCACAGTAGAGGGAGCAAATAACTTTCTGGGTTAACAGGGCAGGAAGCACCATTTGAACTGGTACTTAAAAAGGTGAGCAGAGGGGCGCCTGGGTGGCGCAGTCGGTTAAGCGTCCGACTTCAGCCAGGTCACGATCTCGCGGTCCGTGAGTTCGAGCCCCGCGTCAGGCTCTGGGCCGATGGCTCGGAGCCTGGAGCCTGTTTCCGATTCTGTGTCTCCCTCTCTCTCTGCCCCTCCCCCGTTCATGCTCTGTCTCTCTCTGTCCCAAAAATAAATAAAGAAAAAACGTTGAAAAAAAAAAAAAAATTAAAAAAAAAAGGTGAGCAGAAATGGTGTGCTGGACACAGAACAGAAATAGGTAGTTGAGACAGATAAAAGAGTACAAAGGTCAAGGTCATGAAAGATCATGAAAGGTGATATTGCATTCAGGAGAAAGTGAGGTGTCCAATACAACTAGAATACAGGCAGGCTGTAACAAGAGCAGGGGCCAAACCATATAAAGGGTCCTGAACAATGAGGTAGGATCTGGGACTCCAACTAGCTAGACGTCCTTCGGTGTCCTCCTAGTCACACGGACATGACTCTATCATGGCATTTATCATATTCTATTGTAATGTTTATCTGTCTCAACATTCACTTCACTGTAATTTCCCTAAAGATAGGAGCCTTCTCTAAGCACTAAGCATATCACCTGACATAGCACATGGTTCATCAATATTTACTTTTTAAAAATTAATGCAACTGGAGACACCTGGGTGACTCAGTTGGTTAAGTGCCTGACTCTTAATTTCGGCTCAGGTCATGATCTCATGGGTTTGTGAGATCGAGCCCCACATCAGGCTCTGCAATACAGCTTGGAGCCTGCTTGGGATTCTCTCTTCCTCTCTCTCTACTCTTCTCCCACTCTCTCTCTCTCTTTCTTAAAATAAATAAACAAACATGGAAAAATTAATACAGGCGTACCTTGGGGATACTGCAGGTTTGGTTCCAGACCACAGTAAAAAAGCAAGTATTGCAATAAAGCAAGTGAAATCAACTTTTTGGTTTCCCAGTGCATATAAAAGTTATGTTTAGGGGCACCTGGGGGGCTCAGTCCATTAAACCTCCAACTCTTGATTTCGGCTCAGGTCATAATCTCATGGTTTGTGAGACTGAGCCCCATGTCGGGCGGGCTCTGTACTGATGACACAGAGCCTGCTTGGGATTCTGTCTCTCTCTCTCCCTCTCTCTCTCTCTCTGTCTGCACTTCCCCTGCTCGTTCTTTCTCTCTCAAAATAAATAAACCTTTAAAAAAAAGTTATGTTTACACTATATGACAGTCCATTAAATGTGTAGTAGTGTGTCCAACAAAACAATGTACTTTAATTAAAAAAGACTTCCTGCTAAAAATGCTAACCATCATTTAAGCTCTTCAGTGAGTCATCATCACTGATCTCAGATTATCATAATAAATACAATAATAAAAGAGTTTTAACTATTGTGAGAATTACCAAAATGTGACACAGAGACACAAAGTGAGCAAATGCTGTTGGGAAAATGGCATTGATAGGCTTGCTCAAAGCAAGAGTGTCACAAATCTTCAATTCATAAAAATCACAGTATCTGGAAAGCACAATAAAGCAAAGCACAATAAAACAAGGTATGCCTGAAAATATTTAATAAATTATATGATGAGAAAGAGGCAAAAGAATATTTAAAACATTTTTTTAAAGTAGAGGGATAACTGACAGAAACAAAGGCTTTTGAAAATTATACATCTATCCTTACCACTGACCTGCTCATGAATATAAAGTGCTAAAAGATTACTATAGTGTGGCTTCTGCCTCAAAACATTCAAAGGAGTGTTTTTAAACAATTCCTCAAATGAAATAAAAAATCATCCCTCTTTTTTGTTGTTGTTGTTGTTACTGTTTTGTTTTAAAGATTTTTAAATATCTTTCTAAGTAATCTCTACACCCAACTTGGGGCTCAAACCCACAAGCCTGAGATCAAAAGTCGCACGCTCCACCAGCTGGCCCGCTAGACACCCCTAGAAAATCATTCTTCTATTTGCCACCTTCATGGGCTACCTGTTAAGGCAGCACCTCCCGTGCGGTCAGGGACATTTGAATGGCGGTACAGACTACTTAGAAACTCTATCCACACTGAGTGTTTCAATTCGGCACAACAACAATTAATGAAAAGCCTAGCATGTGACACAAAAGCCTCGTGTGCCATGCTAAGGAGAATGGATTTCATCCTACACATGATGGAAAGCCAGTAAAGAATGGGAAGCAGGAAAGCGAGTTGCTCATGACTTCATTTTAAATATATCCACCTGCAGAATAAATTTAAGTGGCAGTTCAGTTCAGAGAAGAAAAACCAGTTAGGGAATATTGAAAAATGAAATCTGCTACAGACCTAAAACCAGTGCAGCAGTAGTAGGGAGACACAAGAGATGAATTTGTAAAATATTTAGGAAGGCAAGTGAGCAGCACGAAGTGGCTGGCTAGGCATACGGGAAGGAAGAGGCAGCTTCCAGTGTGGCAGATGAAGGGGGCTGGTTCCATTACCTGAGACAGAAAAAAGCATGGTAGTTTTCAAGTGGAAGTGATGGTGGTTAGCTCAGTTTTAGCCATGTTGAGATGCTAGAGAACAACCAAATGGAGATATGCAACAGAGAGTTAAATACATGAGTATAGATTTGAGGAAGGGGTAAGATATTGATACACACAGAATATGTGAAGCTGTAAAACAGAAAACACTGCCCAAGGATAGTACCGAGAGTGGTCTACAGTTAAAATTCTGGGGAATGCAAATGTAGAAATACTGGAGTAGAGGTAAGCGAGTGAAGGAGGAAAAAAAAAAATCAGAATCGTACAAACTGAAAAAAGAAAGTGTCAAGAAGGAGGGTTCCATCATGGGAGACTGGTAGAGGCAGAAACCAAACTGAAGTGAACAAATGGAAGATAAGGAAGTAGCCCCCCAGAGAACAGAAACTGCTCTTTCCCGAACAGGTTCAGAAAGGGAAGGGCAGAGTGTGACAGCATAGACAGACATGGTTTCAAAAGAAAATATGCTGCTTGAGTTATTTGTTTCCAGATGACATAGATTTACACAGGTTTGTAATCAGTAGGTCAAGAAAGGTTAAAATTTTTAGGGAAAAAAAAAAAAAAGGAAAAAAATGAGTTATATGGTAGATCAAGACAGACAGGGAGACTGGAGAAGAGGAGTTCCAGGGCTCAGAATGAGAAGTCTGCCCACAGAAGCAGGACTGCCTTGTTCTGAGGAGAGAGGGAAGAAAATAAGAATGGGTGGAACCCAGCAGAAAAACTGAAGTAGGTAACATCTATCATCCTAAATTCCCTTCGTAAAATAGAAAACAAGTTTGCAGAATGAGGGACTTGAGGCAAACGGTAGGATTATTCACCAGGGGGCTACCCACGAAAGGGAGCAGGATTATTCAGTAGGCTGCACTCAGAGTTCAGCAGAGGTTGGAGAGGAAGACGGCACTGTTTTTGCAGCAGTGCTCAGCCGTCCAGAGGGCAGATGGTTCTGGCGACCCAGGCTCAGAGAGTAAGAGGACAAGGAAATTAGAGGATACTGGCAATAAGGGGGTTTGAAGTGATGGAACATCAGGTCTGGTCGGGAAAGAAGTAAAAAAAGAAGAGGGCTGATGAAATGGAAAAACCAAAGGCAAAAAGGAACAGGAGGCCTCCGTAAGGTTAAAGAAAAGGCTCAGTCTGAGTGAGAGACTAGACAGCTGGAGCAACGGGAGGTTGTGGTCAATCTTCCAACACAGAAGGAGACTTTTTAGTGTGGAGCTCTCTTGCACATCTCTGACTCCTCCTCCAGAACCACAAACTCCTAGGCAAGGGGAAAGGCAAGATACTAGATATTCTGCATTTATGACCACCAGATTAATATTTGGAGACCACATCTGAGTTATGTAAGAATAATGTGCACTAAAACTGTAAATACTTGATAAGAAACCATATGATTTCACCATTTTACCCAACCGAATTCATAACTCAGCAAAAACCTATATAGACTAACTATGCTCACTCAAGAAAGTAGCTGAGGTTACATTCAAGAACAAAAGATAGCTACCGTTTGTGAAGATTGGTATTGCACCAAGTTGCCTGAATATTTTTATGTTTATTTTTATTTTATTAATGTTTATTTACTTGGGGGGGGGAGGTGCATGCAGAGAAAGAAAGAGACACAGAATCTGAAGCAAGCTCCAGGCTCTGAGCTGTCAGCACAGAGCCCAACACAGGGCTCCGGGCTCAAAGTCACAAACCGTGAGATCATGACCTGAGGCAAAGTCAGATGCTCAACTGACTGAGCCACTGAGGCGCCCCTGATTATTTTAAATTTGTAAACATTGGCTTAGTTTAATTAAAGCCACTTGTCCTTATTCTTTGGAGGGGACAGCAACTCAGGCCGCAATGTGACTACATTCAAGAAAACAATTAAAATATCCTGTTTGATTTGTGGGGGAAAAAAAGAGAACATAATTTGTGAACTTAATGTTTTTCTTTTTTTTTAAGATAAACCTCAACTTACCTAGATCTAGCCATTAATATTCTTAGCCTCTTCTGCAGCATCAGGAGTTTAATCATTCTTCAAAATAACATGTTTTCTTTGTTTGGTGACTTAACCTAGAAACAGAAAAAAGGCAAGAATTTATTTCTCTTAAAGCAATGATTTTCCTTATAAGACTTCCAGTAGCACTGTTAGTTCAGTTAATCTATTTAAATAAACTCAAAAGTATAAAAATCTGATAAATATAGAAGATCTATTTTTAAAATTAAAATGACATGTACATGTTACCATTCACACAGCCTTTTCAAAGGAGGAAGTAAGCATGCTATATAGTCTAAGTTCTATAATGTTTGGATATCAGAACCTTCATAAGTCATTGACTGGCTTCTCCACTACAGCTATGACACTGGACAACTCACTTCTCTATACTTATCTCCTCAGCCATAAAATGAGAGGTCAGACTAAACCACCTCCGACGTTCCTTTCCAAGTCTAAAACCCCATTTCATCCTGTGGCAGGCTAATTCTCCACTTCCAGTCACTTTTCTTAACCCTTTCTGGCACTCCTCCCAAAGACCAGACTTTAGAGTCCACTTGTTGTACCTTCCTAGTCTACAAGACCCCTCCAGAACCAAATCAGAGGAGTCAGTCATTAGGACTGTCATTAGTCAAGTCAGTCATTAGAACAAGCATGTCATAGAGTCACAGGATAACGGTATAACTTATAGCAATAAATTACAATTTAAAATTTCAAGAGATTCCAACATACTTTTGGGAAATTTCTGGTCAATCAATTCCCTTTTTATAACACAGAAAAATATCAAACTTAAACATGGGCACTAACATTTACTGAATAACTACACTGTATCAGGCATGAGGGGTTTTGCAAATAGTCTCATTTTAATCTATATATTAACTAGAGTTAACAAATGATTGATTCCCAAAATGAACATTTCCAGGTATACCTGGCCGGCTCAGTCTGTTGGGCGTTTGATTCTTGATATGGCTCAGGTTATGATCCCAGGGTCATGGTCACAGGATTGAGCCCTGCATCGGGCTGTGCACTGAGCGTGGAGCCTACTTAAGATTCATTCTCTTTCTCTCTCTCTCTCTCAGGGCACCTGACTGGCTCAGTGGTATAAGTGTCTAACTTTGGCTCAGGTCATGATCTGGCAGTTTGTGGGTTTGAGCCCTGCGTCGGGCTCTGTGCTGACAGCTCAGAGCCTGGAGCCTGCTTCAGATTCTGTGTCTCCCCCTCTCTCTGCCCCTCCCCCACTCACACTCTATCTCTCTCAAAAATAAACATTAAAAAAAAAGATTCTCTCTCTCTCTCCCTCCCCCTCCCCCCACTCTCTAAGAAGATAAAAATTAGATAAATAAAATAAATTTAAGAAACTACAAAATGAACATTTCTAAATCATGAATCCACATGCAAACAAAATTTTCAATTTTGGACTTCGAACCTATATACAAAATCAGCAGTTCAGCCAGGTGTGTTGTGCCCCTCATAAGCTGCTGCTACAGCCCATGTTAGAGCGGGCGGCTACCCAGTGCCTCTGCTTTAGCACACCCTTCTTTTCTCCAGGAGATTAACATATATCATGCTTTTTGGCTTATAAAATTATGTGGCTAATTCCAACACAAATCATTGCTCTTAAAAGAATACACATTGTTTGTTCATCTCTCTCTCCTGAGAGATGTCAGCCAATTAACTCAGGAAAATCTCTCTTCTCATTGATTCCACTTACAAGCATCTCACAACCTCCTTTCTGAAATAAGTTTAATTATAGTAAATATGACTAACAGAAGTGACAGTGATCCTTCTATAACCCTATACCAAGGAATAATCTTAAGTTTTGAAATAAAATATATCAAAGAATCAGTGTACCAACCTATAAGGCTCTAGAAAATATTGAAAAGCATGCAACAAAATCTATGAAAACTTTTTATTCTGTCCTACCTTCAGTCCTTTTTTTCTTTTCCTAACATAAAATTGATTATCCTATCTATTTTTAAGTGCACAGTTTATGAGAGTTAGATATATTCAATATTGTTGTGCAACCAATATCTAGAACTTCATCTTAAAAGATCGAAACTCTGTGCCCATTAAATAGCTCATTTCCCCTCCCAACTAATGCTGGCAACCACCATTCTACTTTCTGTTTTTATGAGTTTGACTACTCTAGGTACCGTATATAAATGAGATCACAGTATTTATCTTTTTTGTGCCTGCCTTATTTCACTAGGCATGATGTCCTTAAAGCTTACCCATGCTGTAACAGGTGTCACAGTTTCCTTTTAAAGCTGGAACAATATTCCACTACATACACACACACACACACACACACACACACACACACACACACACACCAGATTTTGCTTATCCATTCATCCATTGATGGACATTTATCCACCTTTTAGCTACTGTGAATAATGCAGCTGCTAACATGAATGTACAGATATCTTTGAGACTGTGCTTTCAATTCAATGCTGCTGATCACAGGGTAATTCTATTTTTTATTTTGTGAGGAACTGACATTCTGTTTTCCTCAGCAGCTGTACCACTGATGTTCCCACGAGTATGCCTAAGAGTTCCAATTTCTCCACATCCTCACCAACATGTTTTCTGTTTTTGTTTGTTGGTATTAGCCATCCTAATGGGTATGAGATGTTATCTCCATGTAGTTTTGATTTGCATTTCCTTAATAATTAGTGATCTTGAGCATGTTTTTATGTGCTTAGTAATCATTCATATATCTTCTTTGGTGAAATGTCTATTGGCCTTGGCCTATTTTTGAGTTGGTATGTTTTTTAGTTTTGGACTCTAAAAAAATTTTTTAAGTTTATTGATTTATTTTGAGAGAGAGACAGAGAGAGTGAGCAGGGGAGGGGCAGAGGGAGAGGGAGACAGAGAATCCCAGGCAGGCTCCGTGCTGTCAGTATGGAGCCTGATGTGGGGCTTGAACTCATGAACCATGAGATCATGACCTGAGCCGAAGCCAAGAATCGGACGCTTAACCAACTGAGCCACCCAGGCACCCGCCCCTGTTCCGGACTTTTAGAAGTTCTCTATATATTTTGCATATTAATCTCTTATCAAATATGTGGTTTGCAAATATTTCCCCCCATTCCGTGGGTTGCCATTTTCAGTCTGTTGAATATTGTCTTTTCATGTACAAAATTTTTTGGTTTTCGTGAAGTCCAATTTGTCTATTTTTGCCTTTGTTGCCTATGCTTCTGGTGTCATACCCAAGAAAGCAGTGCCAGATCCAATGTCGTGAAGCTTTTGTTTAATGGGTTTTTTTTCTAAGAACTATATTGTTTTATGTTATATTTAGGTCTTTTACCCTTTTTGAGTTAATTTTTGTATGGGTGTTAGGTGAGGGTACAAGTTCATTCTTTTGCATATGGATATCCAGTTTCCCGAGCACCATGTTTTGAAAAGATTGTCCTTTCCCCATTGAATGGTATTGGCACTTTTGTCAAAACTTAGTTGACCATATATGTGAGGGTTTGTTTCTGGATTCTCTATTCTATTCCACTGGTCTATCAGTCTGTCTTTATGCCAATACCATACTGTTTGATTACTGTAGCTATGTAATAAGTTTTGAAATCTGGAAGTGTGAGTCGCCCTGTTTTGCCTTTTTAAAAATACTTTTTAAAAATGTTTATTTATTTTGAGAAAGAGAAAAAGAGAGTTCAAGCAGGGGGACTGAGACAAAGAGAGAAGAGAGGGAATCCCAAGTAGGCTCTGTGCGTCAGCGCAGATCCAATGTGGGGTTCGATCCCACAAACCATAAGATCGTGACCCGAGCTTTAAAATCAAGAGTTGAATGCTTAACCAACTGAGCCACCCAAGTGCCCCCTGTTCTTTTTCAAAAAAATGTTTTGGCTATTTGGGGTCCCCTGAGATTCTATATAAATTTTAAGGTGGGTTTTTCTATTTTTTGAAAAAAAAAAAACACCACTGGATTTTGATAGGGGTTGCACTGAATCTGCAGCTCTCTTTGAGGAGCACTCACATTTTAACAATATTACATCTTCTAATCCATGAACACAGGTGTGTTTAGTTATGTCTTCCTTAATGTCTTTCAGCAATGTTTTGTAGATTTTGTTGTACAAGTCTTTCACCACCTTGGTTAACTTAATTCGTAAGTATTTTATTGATGCTACTGTAAATGGAACTGCTTTTGTAATTTCCATTCAGATTGTTCACTGCTAGTATATAGAAATGTAACTATTTTTTGCATATTGACTTTGTATCCTAGTATTTTGCTGAATTTGTTTATCAGTCCTAAAAAATTTTTGTGTGTGGAATCTTTCAATACATATGAGATCATATCATCTGCAAACAGATAGTTTTACTTCTTCCTTTCCAATTTGGATGCATTCTATTTCTCCTTCTTGCCTTACTGCTCTGGCTAGAACTTCCAGTACTATGTTGAATAAAAGTGGTGAAAGCAGGCATCCTTGACTTGTTCCAATCTTAGAGGAAAGTCTTACAGTCTTTCAGTACTGAGTATGATGTTCACTGTGTGTTTTTCAGAGGTGGCTTTTGTCATGTTGAGGTAGTTTCCTTCTATTCCTCATTTTTAAAATTTTTCTACGATGAAAAAATATTGAATTTTGTCAAATGCTTGTTCTGTATCAGTTGAGATGATCATGTGGTTTTTTTCCCTTCACTTCATTAATATGGTACATTATAATGATTGATTTTTCTATGTTGTACCACTCTTGCATTCCAAGAATAAATCTCACTTTGTCATGTGGGATTTAATATGTTTCTGATTTACATATTAAATGTATGCTTGTATTTGCTAGTATTTGGGGGAGGATTTTTGCAACAATGTTCATAAGGGATATTGGGGGGCACTTGGTTGACTGACTCAGGCAGTGGAGCATGGACTCGATCTTGGGGTTGTGAGTCCAAGCACCATGCTGGGTCTAGAGATTACTTAAAAATAAAATCTGTAAAAAAAAGGATCTTGGTCTGTAGTTTTCAGTGTCTTTGTCTGGGTTTGGCATCAGGGTAATGCTGTCCTCATGGAATGAATTAAGAGGTGTTCCCTCTTCAGTTTTTTGGAAAAGTTTGAGAAGGACTAATGTTAACTCTTTAAATGTTTGGTAGAACTCAACAGTGAAACCAATCCTCTTCTAGTCCGGATATTTTTGATTACTGGTTCAATCTCCTTACTAGGCCCATTCAGATTTTCTATTTGTGATTTTCTTGGTAGATTTTATTTCTAGGAATTTGTCCTTCATCAATGCTATCTAATTGATTGTTAGATACATTGTTAGTGTACAATTGTTCATAGTACTCTCTTATAGTACTTTTTATTTTGGTAAAATCAGTAATAATATCTCTACTTTCATTTCTTAATTTAGTAATTTGAATCTTCCCTCTTTTTTCTTTATCTAGTAAACATTTGCCAACTTTGCTGTCTTAAAGAATTAACTTTTTATTTCGTTGCTTTTTCTTTTTTTCCTATTCTCTGTATAACGTATCTCTGCTCTAAACATCATTATTTCCTTCCCTCTGTTATCCTTGGTTTCAGTTTGTTCTTCTTTTTCTAGTTCCTTAAGTTAGTTATGTTGTCATTTTGAAGTTTTCCTAATTTTTTAATGTAAGCACTTATAGCTGTAAATTTCCCCCTTAGTACTGCTTTCTCTGGATCCCATTCTTTTTGGCATGTTTCTATTTTCATTTATCTCTAAGTATTATCTAATTTTCCTTGTGATTTCTTCTTTGATACACTGATTGTTTAAAAGTGTGTTAATTTCCAGAATTTTATGATTTTTCTCCAGTTTTCCTTCTGTTGTTGATTTTTAACTTCACCCCCATGGTTAGAGAAGATACTTTGTATGATATCTATTTTTTAAAATGTATTAAGAATTAATCTACAGCCTGACATATCATCTATCCTGAAAAATGTCCCATGTGTACTTGAGAAAAACATGGATGCTACTACCATTGGGTAGCGTGTTTTGTTTGTTTGTTAGATTCAGTTGGTTATGTACTCTAGTTCCTTACTGATATTGTCTAGTTGTTCTATCCATTATTGTGAGTAGGGTACTGAAGTCTCCAACTACTATTGTAAAACTGTCTATTTCTCCCTTCAATTCTGTCAGTTTTTACTTGGTATATTTTGATGATCTGTCATTAGGTACATAAACGTTTATAATTGCTATACTTTCTTGCTCTGTTGAATATTTTATTAATATATAATATTCTTGTCTCTTACAAAGTTTTTAAATTTATAGTCTATTTTATCTGATATTAGTACAGCCACCTCCGACCTCATTTGGTTACAATTTGAATGCAATATATATTTCCATCTTTTCACTTTCAATCTACTTGTCTTTGGATCTCTAAAGTGAGCCTCTTGTAGACAGCATATAGTTGGATCATGTGTTTTTATCCATTATGCCAATCTGTCTTTTGATTGGAGAGTTTAATGAATTTACAATTAAAGTAATTACTGATAAGAAGGGACTTCTGTCATTTTGCTATTTGTTCTCTATATGCCTTAAGGTTTTTTGTCCCTCATTTCCTACATTACTGTTTTTGTGTTTAGGTTTTTTGGTTTTTTTTTCCTGTAGTGAAATGTTTAAATTTCTTTCTGATTTCCTTTCGTGTGTGTTTTCTACAGATATTTTCTTTGTGGTTATCATGGGGATTAGATCACATCCAAAGTTATAATAATCCAATGTGAATTTATACCAGCTTAACATCAATAACATATAAAAACTCTGCTTTCTTACAGCTCCATCCCCACTCCTTTCAGTTACTGATGTCCCAAAGCTCTGTGCTTATACTCATAGTGCCCAAAAAGATAAACTAATAATTCTTTTCCGATGTATTAGTTTCTTATATAGAAAACAAAAGAATTACAAGCCACAATTACAATATTAGCCTTTTTTCACCTTTAAATGTTATTCATCTCTCAATCATGTAGAAAACAAAAAATGCAGTTATAAATCGTTGTTGCAACAGTACTAGTTTTTATAATTCCCCTGTATTCATCTCGAGTGAGATCTTCATTTCTCCATATGGCTTCAAGTTACTGTCTAGCATCCTTTCATTTCACGTTGCAGAACTCCCTTGAAAATTTCTTACAGAGCAGGTCTAGTGATAATGAACTTCCTCAGCTTTTGTTTATCTGGGAATGTCTTAATTTCTCCCTTACTTTTAGAGGACAGTTTGGCCAGATACAGAATTCTTGGTTGGCACTTTTCTTCTATGTTTATTTATTTTTCAGAGAGAGAGACAGAATGCAAGCAGGGAAGGGGCAGAGAGAGAGGGAGACGCAGAATTCAAAGCAGGCTACAGTCTATGAGCTGTCAGCACAGAGCCCAACACAGGGCTCCAACTCATGAACTGTGAGATCATGACCTGAGTCGAAGTCGGATGGTTAACCATTGAGCCACCCAGGTGCCCCAGGCAGTTTTTTTCTTTTAGCACTTTGAATATATAAGCCCACTGCCACCTGGCCTCCAAAGTTTTCAACTTTGCAATTTGCTGATAACTTTATTGAAGATCCCTTATATACGATGATTTGCTTCTCTCTTGCTGCTTTCAAGATTCCTTGTGTTTGGCTTTAGAAAGTTTAATTAAAATGTATCTTGATGTGGCAATCCCTATCAAAACAACACCAGCATTCTTTACATAGCTGGAATAAACAATCCTAAAATTTGGAAACAAAAAACAAAAAACACCCAAACAGCCAAAGCAATCTTGAAAAAGAAAACCAAAGCTGGAGGCACTGCAATCCCAGACTTCAAGCTGTATTACAAAGCTGTAATCATCAAGACAGTATGGTACCGGCACAAGAACAGACACTCAGATCAATGGAACAGAATACAGAAAGAACCCAGAAATGGACCCACAAACATATGGCCAACTAATCTTCGACAAAGCAGGAAAGAATATCCAATGGAATAAAGATGGTCTCTTTAGCAAATGGTGCTGGGAAACCTGGACAGCGACATGCAGAAGAATGAACCTGCACCACTTTGTTATACCATACACAAAAATAAACTAAAAATGGATGAAATACCTAAATGTAAGACAGGAAGCCATCAAAATCCTCAAGAAGAAAGCAGGCAAAAACCTCTTTGACCTTGGCTGCAGCAACTTCTTACTCAACACGTCTCCAGAGGCAAGGGAAACAAAAGCAAAAATGAACTACTGGGACCTCATCAAGATAAAAAGCTTTTGCACAGCAAAGGAAACAATCAGCAAAACTAAAAGGCAACCGATGGAATAAGAGATGATATCTGCAAACAACATATCAGATAAAGGGTTAGTATCCAAAATCTATAAAGAACTTACCAAACTCAGCACACAAAAAACAAATTATCCAGGGAAGAAATGGGCAAAAGCCATGGATAGACACTTCTCCAAAGTAGACATCCAGATGGCCAACCGACACGTGAAAAAATGTTCAACATCACTCATCATTAGGGAAATACAAATTAAAACCACAATGAGATACCACCTCACACCTGTCAGAATGGCTAACATTAACAACTCAGGCAACAACAGATGTTGGCAAGGATGCGGAGAAAGAGGATCTCTTTTGCATTGTTGGTGGGAATGCAAGCTGGTGCAGCCACTCTGGAAAACAGGAAGTATGGAGGTTCCTCAAAAAATTAAAAATAGAACTACCCTACAACCCAGCAATTGCACTACTAGGTATTTATCCAAAGGATACAGGTATGCTGTTTTGAAGGGGCACATGCACCCCAATGTTTATAACAGTGCTACTGACAATAGCCAAAGCATGGAAAGAGCCCAAATGTCCATCGATGGATGAATGGATAAAGAAGATGTGGTATATATATACAATGGAGATTATTCAGCAATCAGAAAGAATGAAATCTTGCCATTTGCAACTACATGGATGGACCCAGAGGGTATTATGCTAAGTGAAATTAGTCAAAGACAAATATTATAACATAAAATATTATATGTTCACAGATAAACATAAGGGAGGGGAATCAAAAATAATATAAAAACATGGAGGGGACAAAACATAAGAAACTCTTAAATATAGAGAATAAACAGAGGGTTGCTGGAGGGGTTGTAGGTGGGGGGGATGGGCTAAATGGGTAAGGGGCTTAAGGAACCTATCCCTGAAATCATTGTTGCACTATATGCTAATTTGGATGTAAATTAAAAAATAAATAAATTTTTTAAAATGTGTCTTGATGTGTGTCTCTTTGAGTTAATCTAAATTATTCAGAGTGCAAAGGGCTCCTCGGACGTTTACATTCATCGGTTCTTTCATCAAATTTGGGATGTTTTCAGCCCTTATTTCTTCAAATATTCTCTCTTCTAGCAATCCAATATGTATGTTGCTCCACTTGACTGTATCCTACAGGTCTCTTAGATTCTGTTCATTTTTCTTCAGTTTGTTTGATCTGTTCACTTTTTTTCAATCTGTTTTCTGTTCCTCAGACTTGATAATTTTCATGGTCCTATCTTCATGTTTGCTGACTCTTTGTTCTGCCTATTCACATCTGCCTTTGAATCTACTAATTTTTCCATTTTAGTTATTGTACTTTTCAGCTCCAGGATTTGATTTCTTTTTATTTATTCCTTTATTGGTATTTGTTTTCCAAATCTTCCTTTAGTTCTTTCAGTATCTTCAAGACAATTGTTTTTGTCTTTGTGTAATATATCTGTCATCAGGACTTTTTCAAGGGCAATTTCTGTTGATTTCTTTTTTTCCTTCAAATGGGCCATACTTTCTTATTCCTTCGCCTTGTGATTTTGTTGTTGTTGAAAAGTGGTATTTTAATCTAATGTGGTAACTCTGGAAATCAGATTTTCCCCTTTGCTGTTTTTTGCCATTTTATTTTTTTGATTGTCAATAGGCTCCCTCTTTTGCCAACAGTCAGCCTAAGATATAAACTTAAGGTCTTCTCAGGTCTTTTCTGGGCCTTTTTCTGGGCATGTGTAGTCACTTTTGAAATCTCCCTGTATATGCAGTTGTTTTAGAATGTTGTAGTCTTTAATGTCTGTTTCCCAGAGGGGGAGAAAGAGAAAACTGAATGGGGCAAAAGAAGGTGCTAGCCCTTTAAATCTCCCAGAAGTCACTTCAGCTGGAGGGGAAGAGCTTACAACAACAGGGAGAGGCTCAACAACAGTGGTTGATTGCCCATCTCTTCCTGTGTACCTCTGTGATCAGAAGCAGCAGTCAGTGACCCAAGCACAGATTTCTGACATTTGGAAGAGAAGATCCTTTTGCCTATCTTGGCTCTCACAAGCTATGTGTAAGCTACACGGGCCTAGAAGAAGATGGGTAGCTGTGCTGAGAGCTGAAACTGACCAAAATTAATCACAATTTATAGCCAAGCCTTCTCCAAGCAGATGCAAATCTTTAATAACTCCAATTTACCAAAACAGTTATGTAAGATCCTGCCAGGGCAACTGTTGCCGATGTGGGGAGACTGATTCCTGATGCTTCCTATTTTACCATGTTCCCAGAATTCTCTCTGAACCTCTTTTTGAGTATCAATATATATATTCATTTTTGTTATTTTATTACTTGATTATTAGCACTGCCAAAGTACCATGAAGTTCTTTGCTTGCTTTTTCTACGCAAATATTTAGTATGTCAGTTGTATCAGGGATTAATAGACATTATGGCCTCATTTAAAAGGATATACAAGAACACATTCTGAGTTCTGAATAACTGATATACCAAAGCACTCCTGGAATGAAACAACCAATGGACCACAGTGTCCTGCCTTTGACTCTGAAACATGAATGTCTCAGATACTCTCCATGACTTCTTAACTGTCTTTGGTTTCTTCCCAGAAGCAGAAGGCTTACAAAAGGTGATTTGGAGGTAGTGAGAGGAAAGAGATAGTTATAGACACTACATGGAGCCATAATCTTGCTGTAACATGGATATTACTTTATAAAATACATATCTACATGAGAGCAACTATGATTCCACTAAAGCCCTCACTATATGCTAGACAGATTCATTTGGATTATCTCAATCTATACAACCACCCAATGAGGTAGGTACTAGCATTATTTCTCTGTTCCAAATGAAGAAACCAAGGCTTAAAGAAGTTAGGTAGCTTTCCCAAGTCAATAGCTGATAAGAAGAAGATCCAGGATTAAATCTGAATCTGACTCCAAAGCCCAAGCTCTTATTAATTAAAATATATAAAAAGCTTAAAACAGTGTCTAGTATATAGTAAGCAATTAGATGTTAGCCACTGAAATAATAATAATTGATTTTAAAACAATGTTTTAAATGGCAATCAGTCAACCTCTCTGTGCCTAGGTTTCCTCATTTATAGCATTAGGATACCTATTCACAGAGTTATTGTGAAAACGAAATAAATTCTAGCTATAAAAACATTTAGAAAAACATATATAATATGTGTATACGTTTAATAATATGTTTAAAAAGACAAGGAATTATTATATCACCACTACAGGTAAAAATCTCTTGTATTACAAAGGGGCCTTTTGCTCTCTAAGCACAGAAGCCTAGAACTTAAGCACTATCCTCATAACAAGAGTTACATTAATAAATTTAGTAAAGCTGTCCTAAATCATTCCAATATGATTCTTGCAGAATGACAAGCAAAGAGAACACTGAACTCTATTCATGAGTGTGATTATAAATTTGGTGCTTAGGAAGGTATATTTGCTCTTTCAGTTCACTAGCACTGTGGGTGAATTTGGCTTATACTACAGTAGTTCTGTTCAAATGTAGCCAGGACAGAATATCTATAGTTAGAAGCATAGCAATATAACTCTAAATTTGGGGCACAGCTAACTCCACATTTAATTATATTAAAACAATCAAGAGAATGGTATTCAAAAACCTTGTTCTTTGTGTCAGTGGTTTGGTTATTTTTAAACTACTGGGAAGGTCTTTTTTTTTTTTTTTTTTTGATTGATACATATTAGTTTTCTGCTTATTTTAACACTGCTAAGGATTTTTTATTATTTATATTATTCTAAGGAAGAGTTAAAAAACAAACAAACAAGCTAAGGGGAGAGATTTCTCAGTATATTCTGCTAGTCACAAAACCAGAGCCATTCTGTGAAAAGTAAGGACACCTGCAACAGTTTCCTTGTTAGCTGAAAAAATTTAAAGTACACATGAACACACAAAACCAAAAAGTTCCCAATTATCTTTTAAGCTTCTATCCATGAATATGGTTGTATCTGCATATTCCTAAATAGATTTTTCTTCCTTTAGGTTTTTTATTTTACTAGGGGCTATGGTGGTGAACCACTTTGCAATTCAGAACCCTTTAACCACCCCCTCCTTTTTAAACTTTTCAAAAAACAAAAATAAAAAACTCTTCAAAATTAATTATATTACTTACAAATCACTTCAATATCTGGTACTTTATTTTCTGGAAACTCTTTATGTCTAATCTAAATTCCTGGTACTGCAATTTAAACCAGATTCCTCTCATTTCTGTTTTCTCTGTAAGAGATAAGTAAAACCAGGATGATCAAGAAAAAGTAAGCACATCCTTATATATATTTAAACTGTTGTCAATTCATTTTCCTGTGAGTAAATCTAAAATGTTAACAAGGCAAGGGCAATCCAGATCAAGAGTATATGCAGAAGCACAGAAGTCTAATAGGGCATGGCCTGCTCCAGACATAGCAAATAATTTCTTACAGCTGGAAGACAGGGTATGCCTAGGAAAATATTAAGAGATATAGGTAGGAAGACAGGCTCGTGCCATTTCCTGAGGGGCCAGTTTGTACTTTCACAGTTCACATTCTCCCTTAGAATCTGAAAGATGCCACTCATGTCTTAACCAAAATACCATCCTATAGAGGCAGAAAATCTAGAGTACATACAAGGAGAACTTGTAATTCCTAAGAATACAGTCCATGGTGTTTTACTTTCTATGATGCCCAAAGTCTAACCTACAGTCACAGTCACAGCATCCATCTATAAACATAAATATTCTCCTAACAGCATCTGAACTTGCCTGCAGTGAGTGTGTCAGTGTAGGATGATGACCTGAAGTTCAGATACTTCTTCCAGACCTAAAAAAAAGTTACCCACTCTGACTTCATATTTCATACTGATCTGAAAAAAGTCACTTTCAATCATGCATTTTAAGAATGAAATAAAAGAATCTGTAGCTATATCTTTACTATCTATCAACAATTGTGTGTGTACTTAGCAAATACTGAGAAAGTGGTATTAAAATGGCTTGCTAAAAATAAGAGAAATTAAAATGGAAGATTATATAAAACACCACTCTACCTTTAAGTATACTGGTCATAATTCAATCCTGGAATCATCTATAACTTTGGAATATATTACACCTAAAAACACTGGTAATGAAATTTATATAATTAAGTTTGAGTGTCCATAATCTGTGTCCCAAGATATAAAAACACAACTACAGATGTGCAAACCCAGAAGATGAGTCACTCTACTCTAGCTAAGTCAATAACGGTACTCAGTACCAATGGCAACAATTCCAGCATCTTCAAGCATAGGAAAAAAAAATCAACCTTGGGACCTCTCAAACCCTTAGTTTAGAACTTTATATTGCAATCTAAAAATATGTACAAGGAAATCAAATACTGTCCTCCAGTAACATCAAAGTGCCAAATATTCTATATGACAGATCATGTAGCTCTCCCCACTAAAAATCCACAGACCACACCACAGAAAGCAGTCATGTAAGATAGCGGTAAGAAAGAATAGGTGTTCTCCAGAAATGCCTGAAAACTGGAATATATTTGGTCTTATGGAGATGGTGCATTCAATTTTCTGTGAGTATTGTGTAACAAAATTCAATGTTCAGATTCTTCAGCTCAGTTATTTCTATATATGAATTCATACAACTGCATCAAATTAACAAGTGATAGCTTAAGCCTCAAAATAAACTTCTAGCTTATAAATTTAATAATAGACAGTAGTTCACTAGCCTAGATCGAACTCTAGCATAATATTTAACCTATGACATTTTACTAAACTGAGCAACAGCAAGAGGTAAAATCTAAGTATCATTTACAGAATTTTTCTTAATAATGGTTCTTAAAAAGCATTTGGCTTTATTCTTTAAAACAAAACACTAAATGCAAGCCACTCTAACTTCAGACGTCATGTGAAATATGCAACTTATTCAATATCAATCAAGCAATAAATATCCATAAAATGATGCAACATTGCAAGAGAATCTCTAGGCATCTTCGCTTTTTATATTATATGCTTAACCTAGAACTAAATAAACATTAATGAAAGGAAATAAAGTGGTAATTTGAAAAACTGAATATGTAAGTGGAATATACCATAAATTTGTATTTCCAAACACAGGTGGATATCATGCTAGTACAAGACTCCTATTAAAAGCCTAAATATTGACTGTGTGTACACAGAATGTATACACATAATCTACTTAAAGTAAGGTTAGCCAAATGCCAAGCAACTCTAAATAACCCTCAAAACAAATTGCTTCATGAACAGCTCATCAGATTCTGCATTTAACTCAATCTAAATGCTCTTAAACATAACCTCAAAGGAAAATAAACTTGATTATTTATTTTCCACTTTTAGAGCAATGCATTCAAAATTACTGCTATAATCTAGCATTAAAATTATCTGATTCAAGTACACCATTAATAAAAATGGTTGATATATGTGTTTTCTAACACTCCCCAACCTCCCAAAATGCCCCCCACCACAAAGTTAACCAGAAATAGTTACATCAGAGTACATCTTTCCATGTATGGGGCCATTAATAAGCATTGTTTAAAGAACATTTAATGACCAAAAAATGTTCATGGTATAAAGTTAAAGCAGGAAAGAAAGAACAGATCTGTTCTTTTAAAATGCAATATGGTATCCTGGATTGGATTCTGGAACAGAAAAAGGACATTCGTGGATAAACTGGGGAAATCCAAATAAAGTCTGTAGTTAACAGTATTGTTAATTTCTTAGTTTTGAAATATGCGTCACAGTAACTATATGAGATTAACATTAGGGAAGGGGCGACTGGGCGGCTCAGCTGGTTAAGCATCCAACTCTTTTTTTTTTTTTTTTTTTTTTTTTTAATTTTTTTTTTTCAACATTTTTTATTTATTTTTGGGACAGAGAGAGACAGAGCATGAACGGGGGAGGGGCAGAGAGAGAGGGAGACACAGAATCGGAAACAGGCTCCAGGCTCCGAGCCATCAGCCTGACGCGGGGCTCGAACTCACGGACCGCGAAATCGTGACCTGGCTGAAGTTGGACGCTTAACCGACTGCGCCACCCAGGCGCCCCAAGCATCCAACTCTTGATTTCACCTCAGGTCATAGCTCATGGTTTCTGAGTTCAAGCCCTACATCGGGCTCCGCGCTGACAGTGTGGAGCCTGCTTGGGATTTCTCTCTTTCTTTCTCTCTCTCTAAGTAAATAAATAAAATAAACTTAAAAAAAATAAAAAAGATTAACGTCAGGGAAAGCCAGGTAAAGGGTATATGAGAATCTCTGCAGTATCTTTTCAACTTTTCTGTGATTCTAAAATTGTTCCAGAAAAAAAAAGGGTTTGTTTTTTTTTAAAGTTACTCTTTGTGCCCAGTAGCAAAATAAGAGGCTTCTCATTTTAAAAAATAACATCCACACTTATTTTTCTTTCTCCCACACCTACACAAAATACATGCATCCAGAAAAAAACACTACATTAAAACACACTAAAGTATTAATATTTGGTTCACCGATGGTAGGATGAAAAGCACATTTTTCTCTTTATATTTTCTACAGTGTGAATTACTTTTATAATCAACAATAAATTACTAACTAAAGAATATACAAATCAATACTTTATTAAGACTTCTTGTGAAAGAAAAGCTATAAATGTCTAGGCAGAGCCCAAAGGCAGACTATATACAAAACAGGTTAGGGCAGCCTGTGGAGAATGTGGTGGCCAAGGGAAACTGCCAGGAGTATTTAAGTAGGCATAACCCAATTAGTAAATGTTGGAAACCTGCCAATACACAGAACTTAACATCCACTCTGAGGCTAAAGGTGCTCACGGCCAGCAAAGTTGTAATCAGAATTCACGTCTTAGGGGAATGTCCTGAAGGGCCCCCACAATACTAAGAATTTATGGAGATGTATAGCTTGGGTTTATTCCAAACAAAAATAATGCAGTTGGGGGGCACCTTCCTGGCTCAGCTGGTGGAGCATGCAACTCTTGATCTCAGGGCTATGAGTTCAAGCCCCACACTGGATGTAGAGATTACTTAAAAAAATAAAATCTTTAAAAAAAAATGCAGTTGGACATCTGGTACACAACTACCCACTGAGAGCTTCTAGAAACATTCTTCAGTACCATGGTGTGCTCTTTAGGTATTTCTCCTCTACTTAAGAACAGTAAGAAGAACAAGAGAAGTATGTTAAAATCTCTTTGCTTTGCTTTTCCCAGATGCTAGAAGACAGTTATAATCAAGGATTTCAGAGTGTCCAAGACCCAATGTTCTTTTGAGCCTTGATAAATATTTGTCTAGAGAACAATCTTTCAGTGAAGACTGCTGGGAACTATTTTCTTCATTCTTCAAATGGGGAAATGAAGTGAAAAAATTAATCAAAATTTCATTGAAAGCCAAATTTCGAATTTTTAGTTTTCTTGTCTACCACTTTAACAAAGACAATATGCACTTTTTCCCTAGAGCTTCCATGGTTTGTTTTCCTTCAGTTGTACCTTGATTTTAAACTCGAGATATCGATCAACCAAGGTGAACATAATGCCAAAGAGCTATATTCAAAAATATAGCTAAGATCACTGGGGATATTCCCTCTGAGCACTCTTATGATAAGACATAATTTTAAAGCAATGATGAGACTATTTCTTCCTTTTTTAAAAGCAAATGTGGAGAAAGCAAATATCTACAGAAAACAGTGAGAATTTCTCTTTTTTTAATGTTTATTTATTTATTTTGAGAGAGACAGCATGAGCTAGGGAGGGGCAGAGAGTGAGGAAGAGAGAGAATCCCAAGCAGGCTCTGCATTCAGTGCAAAGCCCTAGGCAGGGCTCAATCTCACAACCATAAGACGATGACTTAAGCTGAAATCAAGTCGGATGCTTAATCGACTGGGCCACCCAGGCATCCCGAAAACAGTGAGAATTTCTAAGATGTTTTACCCTGTCTCACTTTCATATTTTTTCACCAGTACTGGCTGAAAAGCTATCTATGCTAATTCCCTTTTAAAAAAGAAATCTGGGGCTACGTGGGTGGCTCAGTCAGGTAAGCATCCAACTTCGGCTCAAGTCATGATCTCACAGTTCATGAGTTCGAGCCCCACATGAGGCTCTCTGCTGTTAGCACAAAGCACTTCAAACCCTCTCTGTCCTCTCTCCCTGCCCTTCCCCCACTTGCACTTGTGCTCTCGCTCTCTCTCTACAACAAACATTTAAAAAATACATAAAGGGGCGCCTGGGTGGCTCAGTCAATTGAGTGTTCAACTTCGGCTCAGGTCATGATCTCGCAGTCTGTGAGTTCAAGCCCCTTATCGGGCTCTGTGCTGACAGCTCAGAGCCTGGAGCTTGCTTTGAATTCTGTGTCTCCCTCTCTCTCTGCCCCTCCCCGACTCATGCTCTGTCTCTCTCTCTCTCTCTCTCTCTCTCTCTCTCTCTCAAAAATAAACATTAAAAAAAAATTAAAAAATAAACATAAAAATCTGTAAACTTAATTCAACAGTTAGCTACAAAGAATATTAGTCTCATATAATTATGTACATATGACATTCTGATCAAAGTCTTGAAATTTTTCCACATGCATGGGCACCTGGGTGACTCAGTAGTTGAGTATCCAACTTCATTTCAGGTCATGATCTCACAGGTTGGTGGGTTTGAGCCCCACATCAGGCTCTGTGCTTACAGCTGGGAGCCTGGAACTTGCTTCAGATTCTGTGTCTCCCTCTCTCCCCTCTCTGCCCCTTCCCAGCTCGTGCTTGCTCTCTCTCTCTAAAATAAATAAATAAATCCAAAAAAGTTTTTTTTCCACAGATATTTTTCCACAGATATTCCAAATCTGAATTCTCTGAAATTATGAACTCTGCTAAATATAAGGCAGAATGCAGCTAAAGCAAGACTTTAATTCTCATATAATTGATAAATGGCCTACAACAGCTCTACTATCCTAGTATGTTTTAAAATACCATATCAGAACCTAAAATAAAAGGCTTTGTTTTTAGCATTTTAAATTCCTCTAGCAGAAGGCAGTATGAATCTCTGATAATGCCAGCAAGGCAGCATGATAAAATGAAAATATCATGGGCTTTAGGACAACAGAAATCTCAATTCTTTTTGTTTTGGGTTTGGTTTTGTTTGTTTTTTGTTTTGTTTTGTTTTTTAGTTTATTTATTTTTTGAGAAAGAGAGAGAGAGAGAGAGAGAGAGAGCGAGCGCCGGCTGGGGAGGGGCAGGGAGAGGGAGAGAGAAACCCAGGCAGATTCTATGCTGTCAGTACAGAGTCCAACAAGGGCTCCATCTTACAAACCATGAGATCACAACCTGAGGGGAGATCAAGAGTCAGACACTTAACCAACTGAGCCATCCAGGCACCCCCAGAAATCTGAATTCTTCTTTAATCTCTCTGAAAATAGAGGAAGACGGATTAGAGCAAAACGTAAATGTTAGCATCAGTAATATTTGATGACTGATTAAACTGGGAAGGAAAGCAAGATTCAAAGAATGCACTCACATTTTCATTCAGGTGACAGTACACTCACTGAGCTGGGGAACACAGGAAGGACACAAGATTAAGCAATTTTGAATGCACTGTGATGCCTATGAGATATCCAAGTGGAAATGGCCAACAGGCAAACAGAAACACAGTGGAAAAAAGATCTGAGTTGGAGATACAAATCTGGGTCATCTTATGGATGCAAAGCATGGGACAAGATGAGACTGCCCAGTGAGAAGAAAAGTTAAACCTACAGAAATAGAAAAATTAAACCAATATTTAAGGGAACTGCAGGGAAGAGAAGTCCACAAAAGAGCTGGATAGGCACTGTCCAAGAACCCATAAGAATATCTCCAAGAGTATGCTATACAAAAGCCTAGGGAAGAGAATGATTTAAGATGACACGGGATAAGAAGAAGTGTCTCATTGGTAAGATTGCAAAAACCATGGAAAGCTAATTTAAAGAAAAGAATATTTATGGGGAGCCTGGGTGGCTCAGTTGGTTAAGCATCCGACTTCAGCTCAGGTTATGATCTCACAGTTCATGGGTTCGAGCCCTGCGTCGGGCTCTGTGCTGACAGCTCAGGGCCTGGAGCCTGCTTCAGATTCTGTGTCTCCCTCTCTCTGTGTCCCTCCCCTGCTCGCACTCTTTCTCAAAAATAAATATTAAAAAAATTAAAAAAAAAAAAAGAAAGAAAGAAATGAATATTTAGCAGTAAGGAAAAGCAGAGTAGAAACAATCAGCTATCTTCAAATTTCCGTCTGTTTCATGGAATAACGGACTTGACTTCCTCCTGAAACAGAAATTGAACCAAAACAGTAAGAACCAAAACATAAGAAGTCAGCGAGAATAAAACATATCTCATCTAACAAAGAACTGAGTTACCAGTCATTGGCAATGTTCAGTAGATTCCACTACTGGTCAAAAAGTTGATGAGATGACTTTGAGCTTTCTTTCAACTGAAGTAATTCAAGGACTAAACTAAATCTGAAATATTTGCACTAAAAGGAACAAAGGGATTGATTCAACAAAAAAGCTCTTATATACTTAGAAATATAAAGTAATGACTCCATGGAGTTTTAAAAATCATATTCAGTTAATCCTAAGTAAAACACATAAAAAAGAGAAAGGCATCTTTAACTGTGTGAGTCCATTACATGTCTGGTTTTTTTATGTTTATTTATTTTTGAGAGAGAGACAGACAGAACTCAAGCAGAGGAGGGGCAGAGAGAGAGGGAGACACAGAATCTGAAGCAGGCTCCAGGCTCTGAGCTGTCAGCACAGAGCCCAACATGGGGCTTGAACTCAGGAACTGCGAGATCATAACCTGAGCTGAAGTCAGACGCTTAACGGACTGAGC
The DNA here is from genome assembly GCF_028018385.1 of Neofelis nebulosa. Classification (NCBI taxonomy): domain Eukaryota; kingdom Metazoa; phylum Chordata; class Mammalia; order Carnivora; family Felidae; genus Neofelis; species Neofelis nebulosa. The sequence goes on from NC_080789.1 coordinate 47,975,597, forward strand.
CACCCAGGTGCCCCTAACCTTGTGAGTCCAAAGTAAAACATTTAATACGAAATAAAAACTTTTAGGAGGTGATCCAAGATGGTGGCATAGGAAGAGCCTGAACTTATTTCCTCCCATAGACACACAAAATCTACAGCTACATATGAAACAATTCCCACTAAAGAAGAACTGAAAACTAGCCATCTGAACAGCTCCCTCCATAAGGGATAAAAGGGCCACATCAAGATAGGTAAGTGAGGCAGAAACATGGTCTTACCTCCTCAACCCCACTACAACCACCCACAATAGGGAGGGATCTCACAGACCAGAGCCTCTCCCTGAAGTGTGGACCTACAACAGAGGGATAAAAATATCTGGCTTTGGAAACCAAGAAGGTTTATGTCCAGGGGATCTGGGGAGCTGTATGGATCCTAGATACTCCTTTTGAGGGGTTTGTGTGTGGACTCACTTATCCCTAGACCCAGTGCAAAAGTAAGCAGTAGTTTGAGAGGTAACTGGATAATATATGAAGATTTATTCACTAATCTTAAAAGTATCTGCTAAAGGAGCAAGGACCAGTTGGGAGTTTCTTTGGGGAGGGAAGTACCAGCAAGTACCATTTTTGTACTCTCCCTGTATGTTACTACTGCAGGTGGGCACATCCAGACACAGCCTTGCCAAGGCCACAGGCATTCCTCCACCCCCCAAAACTCTTTCCTTGCCTCACTAAGGCTTACTCTGACCCCGGCACCCCTCAGCCTCTCTAAAACCCATGGGTGAGCATAGTCCACATAGGGGACACCACTTGATCACTTGGCCCTGGTTGCTAAAGGGGCTTGCATTTCTGGGCTCCACAGCACTATAAAAATCAGAAAAACAGTTAGTTCTAGACAGGTTATTACACCAGGGGTACTGCAAAGACAGCAAACAGAAACACATCCCCAGGACCAGTAGGTACAGGCTTCAGGTTTGCCACACCCAAGGGACACCTCCAGATCTGCTGGTCCAGAAGTCAGCAGGGTTTATGATTGTAGTCCCACAGGACTGTATGTATTTGCATACATTAAAAGCCTACAGATCTGGCTTCCAATCAGCCTGAAACCAGGTAATGATTGAGATCACTCCCTTGTAACACTGGCAGGTCTTGGCACATTCTCATCAACTGGGACCTTTGAAGAATAAATCAGGCTACTCAGACAATCACAAAGGTTTGAGAAACAACCAAGAGCTAGAGCAAGGCTGAACAATAGGCTCATCTAGGTTCATTGTCTACACAAGTCCACTCCTTCAAGACTTGGAAAGAAAGGTGATTTACCTAATAAATAGAAACAAATACAGAAAGACAAGCAAAATGAAGAAACAGAGGAATATGTTCCAAATGAAAGAACAAGATAAAATCCCAGGAAAGACCTTAATGAAACAGAGATAAATAAGATAATCTATCTGATAAAGGGTTCAAAGTACTGGTCATAAGCTCACCAAATCAAGAGAAGAATGGATGAACACAATGAGAACTTCTATAAAGAGATGGAAAATGTAAGAAAGTATCAGATGGATGTTACCCAGCTGAATGAATATAAATGAACTGAAAAATACACTAGAAGGGTCCAACAGCAGACTAGATGAAGGCAAAGAAAGGATCAGTGACCTGCAAGACAGGGTAGTGGAACTCACCCAAATAGAGCAGCAGTCAATCAATCTATGAATAAATTAAAAGTAAAGACAACTTAAAGGACCTATAAGACAAAATCAAGCAAACCAACATTCGTATTATAAAGGTCCCAGGGCAGGGTGCCTGGGTGGCTCAGTTGGTTAAGCACCCAACTTCGCCTCAGGTCATGATCTCATGGTTCATGGGCTCAAGCCCTGTGTCAAGCTCTGTGCTGACAGCTCAGAGCCTGGAGCCTGCCTCGGATTCCGTCTCCTTCTCTTTCTGCCCCTCCCCCACTCATGCTGTTGCGGTCTCTCACTCAAAAGTAAATGCACATTAACAAATTAAAAAAAAAAAAAAAAAAAAAAGATCCTGGGGCACCTGAGTGGCTCAGTCAGTTTAAGCATCCAACTTTGGCTCAGGCTATAATCTCACAGTTTGTGGGTTCGAGCCCCACAACAGGCTCTGTGCTGACAGCTCAGGGCCTGGAGCCTCCTTTGGAGTCTGTGTCTCCCTCTCTCTGTCCCTTCCTGCTTGTGCTCTGTCTCTCTCTAACGTAAATAAACCTAAAAAAAAGTTTAAAAAAAAAAAAGGTCCCAGAAGAAGAAAGAGAAAGGGGCAGAAAACTTATTTGAAGAAATAATGGCTGAAAGTTTCCCTACCCTGGCAAAGGAAAGAGACATTCAGGTACAGGAGGCACAGAGTTCCAAATAAGATGAACCCAAAGGGATTGGCACCAAGACACATTATAATTGAGATGGCAAAAGTTAAAGATAATTAAACGTAGCAACAGAAAAACAACATATTACCTGTGAAGGAACCCTCATGAGACTGAACTTTCAGCAGAAATTTTGCGGGCCAAAGGAAGTGGCATGGTATATTCAAAGTGCTGAAAGGAAAAAACTTCCCACAAGGAATATTCTACCCAGCAAGGTCATTCAAATTGAAGGAGAGGTAACAAATTTTCCAGACAAGCAAAAGCTAAACCAGCCTTACAAGAAATGTTAAAGGGACTTCTTTCAGCTGAAAAGAAAAGGCAATGACTAATAAGAAAACACAAAGTAAAAATTTGGGGTGCCTGGCTGGCTCAGTCCAAAGAGTGTGTAACACCTGATCATGGGGGTTGTAAGTTCAAGCACCACATTGGGTGTAGAGATTACTTAAAAATAAAAATCTTAAAAAAAAAAAAAAAGTAAAAATCTCATTGGTAAAGGTAAATATATAGTAAAGTTGGTAGATTAGCCACTTACAAGTTAGAATGAAGGTTAAAAGACAAAAGTAGTAAATTTAATTAGAACTATTAATGGTTGAGGGATACACAAAATAAAAAGATATAAAATTCGACATCAAAAACACAAAATGTAGGGAAGGAGAAGCAAAACTGTAGAGTTTCGGAATGCATTCAAATTTAAGATGGCTACCAACTTAAAATACTGTTAAATGCTGCTCTATATGAACCACATGGGAACCACAGAGCAAAAATCTATAATCCACAGAAGATAATGAAAAAAAACCTCTAACCATAACACTAAAGAAAGGCATCAAAACGCAAGAGAAGAGACCAAGAGAAGATGAAGAGAGAGGAACTACAAAAACAGCCAGAAAACAATGAACAAAATAGCAATAAATACATATCTGTCAATAATTCCTTTAGCCCTTCCACACGGTCATGCTGACCTAGTAGCAGCAGCCACAACCTCAGCCACACCTGCCACCTGCCACGGCCTCTCAACCATGGACCCCCACAAAGTGCACGAGCTCCAGGCCTTCGTGAAAATGTATAAACAGGATCCAAGTGTTCTGCAAACTGAGGAAATGCACTTCCTGCGGGAGCGGATGGAGAGCATGGGGGGTAAAATACCACCCGCTACTCAAAAAACTAAGTCAGAAGACAGTATGAAGGAAGAAAAATCATAGTAAGAAGGTGGAGGAAAACATAAAGATAAATGAACCATCAAGTAAGGAAAAGTGATCTAGAAATTGACAATGAAGCTGTGACTGAACCAGATACTGATGCCTCTCAAAAAATGGGAAATGAAAATGTAGAGATAACCGAGGAAATGACGGATCAGGCAAATGATAAAAAAGTAAAAAGTGGCTTCCACTGAAGCCCTAAACAACAGTGAACTCACTACAGAAAGCCACTGACTTGTTCACACATGCCTTTAAGTCGAATCCTCGCTTGGGCATTGTGCACGCCAAGAGAGCCAGTGTCTTCATCAAATTACAGAAGCCAGATGCTGCCATCCAAGACTGTGACAGAGCTATTGAAATAAGTCCTGATTCAGCTCAGCCTCTCAAGTGGTGATGGAACGCATGCAGACTTCTGGGCCATTGGGAAGAAGCAGCATGTGACCTCGCCCTTGCTTGCAAACTGGATTAAGACAAAGACGCTAGTGCAATGCTGAAAGAAGCTCAACCGAGGACCCTGAAAACTGCTGAACATTAGATAAAGTATGAGTGAAAACACAAAGAACAAGAAATCAAAGAAAGAACAGAAAGGGTTAAGAAGGCTCGGAGAGGACAAGAGAGCACCCAGAGGGAGGAAGAAGCCAGAGCTTCTTTCCCAGGTGGCTTTCCTGGGGGGGATGCCAGGTAATTTTTCTGGAGGAATGCCTGGAATGGCAGGAATGCCTGGGCTTAATGTAAGTCTAAGTGATCCAGAGGTTCTCACAGCCACGTAGGATCTAGAAGTTATGGCGGCCTTCTAGGATGTGGCCCAGGACTCAGCAAATATGTCAAAGTCTCAGAGCAACCCAAAGGTTATGAATCTCATCAGTAAATTGTCAGCCAAATTCAGAGGTCAAGCATAATGCCCTTCTGACAAATCAAGCCCTTGCTGAAGCAAAAGCAACTTAGATCACCTGGCAAATGTCACAATAATATAAACCAGTGTACCTCTGACCCTCTCGTGGACAAAGCTGGGATACTATGAAGAGAATTCCTACCCCTCTGCCCCACATGCAACTGAGACATTTTACAGTGGTTTGCCATTCGGGTATTTATTCAGATAATGTTTTCCCACCAGACATTAGAAACTTTAAACACTTTTTAAACCTTCAAAATATTTAAAAACATATTAAAAGGGTGTGTTAATCCCTACATTTTTCTTTACTAATCATTTGAGGGTTTTTTTTCCTTTGGATTAATTGGGCAAGGAAGATACTTCAGTATGATAGACTTATTACTCAGTTTGAGTGAAATAAAGGTCTATTAGCAAGAGGCAAACAGAACACTTAAACAGATGAAGTCTGAGTTGGATATATGGTTACTGAGGCATTTTTACTTGTCTTTTTAAATGCTTTATTTTTTAAACATGATTTATTTTGATAAAACCATTGGGACCACCAAGTGTTGCACTAGGACCTGGGTAGGGACCAGAAGTACTTGGCAGGACAACAGCAACCTTACACCTTTTATACACCATGCACCCTTGTGCAGATGCATTTAAATCTTATAGTGTGGTGAAGGAATGATATTTATAATGCTGCAATAGCGTTGGATTACTTAGCCATGCTCTCGTCTGATATAGAAAAGAAACGTTTCGCATCATTTCAAGAAAATAATAATACTTTATTTTTTAATTTATTTAGAGAGAGAGTGTACGTGCATGTGCGCACAGGCTCACAAGTGAGGGAAAGGCAGAGAGAGAATCCCAAGCAGACTCCGCACTCTCAGCACGGAGCCCGACATGGAGCTCCATCCCGTGAACTGTGAGATCGTGACCTGAGCCAAAATCGAGTCGGACGCCTAAATGACTGAGTCACCCAGGCACCCCAATATTTACTTTAAAATAACTAAATTCTCCAATCATAGACAAAGAATGGCTACACAGATATTTTTTTAAAAGACTTATCTATATGTTGCCTACAAAAGACTCACTTCAGATCTAAAAGTGATGAGATGAAAAAGATATTCCATGCAAGTGGGAAAAAAAAGAAGGCTGGTATGGCCATACTCCTATCAGACAAAACAGACTTTAAAACAAAAAGCATAATAAAAGAGTATTACATAATAATAGAGATCAATCCAACAACAGCATGTAACATTTATATACATTCATGGACTAGCATAGGAGCACCTAAATATAAAGAGAAAATATTAACAAGTCTAAAGACAGAAATGACGGCAACACAGTAATAGCAGGGAATTTTATATCCCACTTGTATCAATGGATAGATCATCCAGACAGAAAATAAAAGAAACATCACCCTTAAATGACACATTAGACCAAATGGATTAATAGATACACACAGAACATTCTACCCAAAAGCAGCAGAATACACATTCTCAAGTGCACAGGGAACGTTCTCTAAGACAGATCACATGGTGGGCCACAAAACAAATCTCAACAAATTTAAGAAGACTGAAATAATAGCAAACATCTTTTTCGACTACATGGTATAAAACTAGAAATCAGTTAAGAAGAAAACTGGAAAAATCACAAATTTGTGACAATTAAACAACTTGCTACTCAACAGCCAATGGGTCAATGAAGACATAAAAGAAACAAGAAAAAATACCTTGACACAAATGAAAATGGAAATTCAACCATCTACAATTTATGGGATGCAGCAGAAACAGTTCTAACAGGAAAGTTTACAATGATCCAGGCCTCCTTCAGGAAACAAAAGAAATATCAATCTAATTTTATACCTCAAGGAACTAGAAAAAAAAGAAAAAGAATAAAGCTCAAAGTTGGTAGAAGAAACTAATAAAGATCAGAGTGGAAATAAATGGACTACAGACTAAAAACCGACAATAGAAAAGATCAATGAAACTAAGAGCTAGTTCTTTGAAAAGACAGAAAAACCTTTACCTAGGGTCACCAAGAAAAAGAGAAGAATGAAATAAAATCAGAAAAGACAGAGAAGTTACAATAGATACCAGAAAAATACAAAGGATCATAAGACACTACAATGGACAATTATAAGCCAACAAACTGGATAACACAGAAGAAATGGTAAATTTTAGAAACACAGCTTCCAAGACGAAATCATAAAGAAATATCTGAATAGACCAATTACTAGTAAGAAGATTGAATCAGTAATAGAAAACCTTGCAACAAACAAAAGTCAGGACTAGACTTCACTGGTAAATTCTACCAAACATTCAAATTAGATTTAATACCATTTTCAAGCTCCCAAAAAGCTGAAGAGGAAAGAAGTTTCAAAACTCATTTTACAAGGCCAGCATTATGCTGTACCAAAACCAGACACAACAAAAAAAAGGAAGTTACAGGCCAATATCCATAATGAACACAGATGCAAAAATCATCAACAAAATATTAGCAAACTGAATTCAACAATACATTCAAAGGATCATATATCATGGTCAAGTGGGATTTATTCCAACAATGCAAAGATGGCTAAAATCTGCAATCAACATGATACACCACATAAACATGGCAACAGACACCAAACTCACTGTGGTGATAACTCTACAGTGTATACAAATAATCAAATTATGTTGCACACCTAAAACTAATATATTATATACCAACTTACCTCAATTAAAAAAAAATTGAGGACACCTGGTTGGCTAAGTTGGTGGAACATGAGACTGTTGATCTCAGCTCAGGGCTGTGAGTTTGAGCCCCATGTTAAGAACATAAAGATTATCTTAAAAAGTAAAATCTTTAAAAAAAAGAAAAACAAAAACAAAAAACGGGCGTCTGAGTGGCTGGCTCAGTTAGTTAAGCGACCGACTCCTGGTTTCCACTCAGATCATGATCTCAGTTTCATGGGCTCACGCCCTGTATTAGGCTCTGCGCTCGCAGTGCAGAGCCTTCTTGGGATTCTGTGTGTCCCTCTCTCTCTACCCCTCCACCACTCACCCTCTCTCAAATTAATAAATAAATTAAAAAAAAACAAAACAAAACACAAACCTTTTAAGGCTTAACTGAATTTTATGGCTGATTTTTGGCTGTAATAATCCTGTTTAATGTCACTAAAACCTTCCCAACTGAGTTTTTATAACTTCTACTACTGGGGCGCCTGGGTGGTTCAGTCAGTTGAACGTCCAACTTTGGCTCAGGTCATGATCTCATGGTTTGTAAGTTCGAGCCCTGCATCAGGCTCAGTGCTGACAGCTCAGAGACTGGAGCCTGCTTGGGATTCTGCACCTCTCCCTCTCTCTGCCCCTCCCCGACTCACGCTCTCTTTCTCTCTCAAAAATAAACATTAAAAATAATTTTTAAAAATAACTTCTACTACTATGTTCTTTCTTTTCTTTGTTTGCTTACTTGTTTTTATGGCTGAGTTTAAAAGTTACATGCAATGCTGGCTATTTTCCATTTGACCCTTCAGAGCCACTCTACTCTTTTTGTAGGAGCCTGACCTGCATGGACCACCAACAGAACAGACTGGCTGTGGCTCCATTGCCTGCTAAAGTTTTTCTGATGGCCTCTATCAGGCAACCCTCTCCAGTAAGTATGGTTCTTGCGGGTTCAGGTAAACACTTCCTCCCCTGTTCCTTTCAAGACCTAGAAGTAGTAACAGCTTCATCATTACCTGCTCCTTTCCCTTAACCTGCCTACACTCTGCAAATAATCCCTTCACTGAATTCTTTTAGATTACACTTGTCAGTGTCCTATTTTCTGCCAGAACCCCAACTGGTACAAGTTGCTACTGGTGTTTCCAATACAGTAATTATATATTGCACTCTAACCAATGCAGAAAATACCTTATGAGAAAAGACTCATGGTAATCAGATGACTCAGATGAATGAATAAATAGGTACTAGATGTTTCAAAACTGCAACATAACTTACTGATAAATTTTGCCCCTGAATTTCTTCAACATAAAAACATATCAATAAAACTACAACCAAATAATCTTATATTTTTACTAATTAACATATGTAACTTAATAGTTATTTATTGTTTTAGCAGGTTTTTTTAAATCTTTTTTTTTGTTAACGTTTTATTTTTTGAGAGACAGTGACAGAGTGCAAGCAGGGGAGGGGCAGAGGGAGAGGGAGACACAGACCCTGAAGCAGGCTCCCAGGCTTTAAGCTGTCAGCACAGATCCCAACACAAGACTCGAACTCACCAAGTGCGCGATCATGACCTGAGCTGAAATCAGATGCTTAACTGACTGAGCCATCCAGGTGCCCCACTTATTACTTATTTATAAAGATTACTTTTTAAAGTGGAGCTCAAAATGTATTACTTATTGGTCTGAACACTGACAGTTATTTCGTGAAAAATGCTTTAAGTAATCTCTATGCCCAACGTGGGGCTCAAGCTCACAACCCTGAGATCAAGAGTCACATGTTCTACAGCCTGAGCCAGCCAGGGTGCCCTTATAAAAAATGCTTTACAATTTAGCATATTGGGGGGCGGGGGGGGAAGGTGCCCGTGTGACTCAGTTGGTTTAGCGTCCAACTCTGGATATCCGGTCAGGCTGTGATCTTGCAGTCATGGGATGGAGCCCTGCACTGGGCTCCCTGCCGAAGAGGACGTGCTTGGGATTTGCTCTCTCCCTCTGCCCTTCCCCTACTCACGCGTGTGCTCTTTCAAAATAAATAAACTTAAAAATTTAGCATATGGTGGCACAAAATTTCTCTTAGAAGTGGCTGTCAAAATGAGCAAGTATACGCACAAGACTTAGGTGGTACCAGGTGTCCTCCTTTTCATACTACATAAATTCAAAGACTCATTTGAGTTGCAGTTTTTATAGCAAATGTGATGCCCAAAGAGTCTAACTGGGCAAGTCAATGGCCTAAAAGTCATTACCCAATCTGTTATTTCCTCCAAGCATTGTCACTCCTTGAAGTTTTACAGTCTTGGCAAAGACCTGGGTGAAGGTGAATAGACTTCTAGATTTATGTTAGATTTCGGATTCTAAATCTTTCCCAAGCTCTTTTAATTTTTAACCTTAAAAGATGCCAAACATTGATTAGTATTTTCTTTGAGTAACACCTGAATTACCTGTAATACACAATTCCAATACCAGTATCTTTGGTCTAAGTATTTGGTATTTCTTTGGTCTTGTTACACAAGTAGAAAACATGAGTTTGGAACATCACAGGCTAGTGAAATGATTTAGCTATTAATTTAGCTTCTTCAAATATTTTCTTTCTTTACACTAGTTCACTCAAAAATCTGCTTAAAAATTCAAAGGGAAAGAGAACTCAACTTTTTCTTCTTACATCTATAAGTAGACCAAAGGTTAAGCTAACCAAGTAAGGCTTAGTTCCTCCTATTGATAAGGCTGCAATTGTTTAAGATTGGGTTTGTTACCATGCACATTTTCAGTTTTTTTTTTTTTTTCTTTTTTTTTTTTTTTTTTTTTTTCAACGTTTTTTTATTTTTTTATTTTTGGGACAGAGAGAGACAGAGCATGAACGGGGGAGGGTCAGAGAGAGAGGGAGACACAGAATCGGAAACAGGCTCCAGTCTCCGAGCCATCAGCCCAGAGCCTGACGCGGGGCTCGAACTCACGGACCGCGAGATCGTGACCTGGCTGAAGTCGGACGCTTAACCGACTGCGCCACCCAGGCGCCCCAACATTTTCAGTTTTTAATTAAAATGCTACAAATTAATATGTTTATTTTGTCAAAACTAGTATGTCTGTTAAGGGAAAATATCCAGTACATGCTTCTCCACCCCACCCTCCAACAAGAAAATAGGTGGGCTGGAGGCAATAAATACTGTTTTCCTAATATACAGCCCCAGTGACACTTGCTTTAGTAATAAAAAGATCACCAAAATCACCATTCAAGTGCCTAAGATAAATTTATTCTGCAAAGAGAGGTACAGATTACCGTTTGAAACCAGTATCTCTCTTTAAATTATTAAAAATGTGTTAAGGGGCGCCTGGGTGGCGCAGTCGGTTAAGCGTCCGACTTCAGCCAGGTCACGATCTCGCGGTCCGTGAGTTCGAGCCCCGCGTCAGGCTCTGGGCTGATGGCTCGGAGCCTGGAGCCTGTTTCCGATTCTGTGTCTCCCTCTCTCTCTGCCCCTCCCCCGTTCATGCTCTGTCTCTCTCTGTCCCAAAAATAAATAAAAAACGTTGAAAAAAAAAAAAAAAAAAAAAAAAATTAAAAATGTGTTAAGATTAAAACTGGGGCGCCTGGGTGGCGCAGTCGGTTAAGCGTCCGACTTCAGCCAGGTCACGATCTCACGGTCCGTGAGTTCGAGCCCCGCGTCGGGCTCTGGGCTGATGGCTCAGAGCCTGGAGCCTGTTTCCGATTCTGTGTCTCCCTCTCTCTCTGCCCCTCCCCCGTTCATGCTCTGTCTCTCTCTGTCCCCAAAATAAATAAAAAACGTTGAAAAAAAAAAAAAAAAAAAAAAAAAGATTAAAACTAATGTAACATTGTGTGTTAATTTCACTCAAATAAAAAAATTAATTTAAAATGTGGTAAGATTATCTCGAATAAGAAAGGACTCTTAAGTAATAAATTATACATTCAAACGTATTGTCAGTATTTTTTAACAAAAATTTTGACTGGCTTGAAGCTTAAAAACTTAAAATGATAACAAAAGACTTAAGACCATAGTAAATACAACCTTCTAACATTTGTGAGTAGGCATTCAGTTGGCATTAAATACAACAAAATAAATGTTAGGTCTGTTTATAAGAATCAATTATGCAATACCCTCAAGCAAATTGTTCTTTTACTAGATTTTTTTAAACTTGGGTTGCCTCCAGGAGTAATAGTATTTAAGAGTGAAAATGAGCAAAAAATCTGGTAAAAGTTGTGAAGTACATGATTTTTGGGTTTAAAAATATACTTGAGGGACTCAGTTGGTTTTTTTTAATAAAACTTATTTTTTAGAACAATTTCAGATTTGGATAAAAATTGAGAAGATAATACAGAATTCCCATAGACTCCACATCTGGTGTTATATATTAATAATACCTTACATTAGTATGGTACATTTGTTACAATTAATAAACTAATACAGATATGTAATTATCAACTAAAATCCATACTTTATTCAAATTTCCTTAGTTTTTATAGAATATGCTTTTTTTTGTTGCAGGATCCTATTCAGGATACCATTATTATTATAATTAGCTATATCCCTTTAGGTTCCTTTTGGCTACAGTTTCCCAGATTTTCCTTGTTTTTGATGACCTTGACGGTTTGGGAGAATACTGGTCAAGAATTTTGTAGAATGTCCCTCTACTGCAATTTCTTTGGTGTTTTTCTCATGATTAGATTGGCATTATGAGTTTTTGGGAGAAGACCAGGGAGAAAAATGCCTTTCATCACAGCGTATCCTTGGAAACATACTGTCAATATGACTTATCACTACTGACCTGGCTGAGGTAGTGTTCATAAGATTTCTCCACTGTAGTTACTCCTCTCCATCTCCTTTCAGTAGTGTACTCTTTAAAAGGAAGTCATTATGCACAGCCCACACTCAAGGAGTGGAGAGTAATGTTCCACCTTGTTGAAGATGGGAGTATCAACACAAATTATCTGGAGTTACTCTGCACAGGAGATGTGTCTCTTCATTATTCATTCATTCATTCAACAACCTATTTATACCATATGGAGCCTTGAGTACTTATTTTATACTCTGGGTTATAATCCAATACAACTTTACCCTTCAATTCTTGTTCAAATTATTCCACCTATGACCACTGGGAGTTCTTTCAGTTGGCTCCTATGTCCCTTTGACATAGTCCCATCATTGTGAGTTTGTTTAAGCACATTCTTACTTTTCGGCACTACAAGATGCTCTAAGCTAATCTATATATTTCTTGCCCCAGTCCTTAAATCAGCCATTTCTCCAAGGAGCCCTGGTTCCTTTTAGTACAGAACTTATTAGAAACCAAGATCTGGAAACCAGGTGTACTCTTACCACTGGGATGTCACTGCTTCCAGGAGGGTCTGTTTTTAACTGAATTTTATAGTATTTGGGGGTAATGTGCATAACAAAATACAGAAATACATCCATGGGGGCGCCTGGGTGGTGCAGTCGGTTAAGCGTCCGACTTCAGCCAGGTCACGATCTCGCGGTCCGTGAGTTCGAGCCCCGCGAGTTCGAGCCCCGCGTCAGGCTCTGGGCTGATGGCTCGGAGCCTGGAGCCTGTTTCCGATTCTGTGTCTCCCTCTCTCTCTGCCCCTCCCCCGTTCATGCTCTGTCTCTCTCTGTCCCAAAAATAAATAAAAAACGTTGAAGAAAAAAAATTTAAAGAAATACATCCATGAATAGACTGTACTAGGCCTATGGAGTTTTAAAATTAGTTAATGCAACTATAGGTGTATTTATCATCATTTAACAGATTTATTATGAAAATAATCTTAAAACTATAAAGGAGACTGAATTTTTTTAAATATAAAATTGGGATACCACTTTTTTTTTTGAAAAAGGAAAGGAGGACAAATGCATAATGTCAGAAATAAAAATGAAACATCATTGTGATCTGTAGGTCAGCAACCAGTTCACCAACTTTTGGTTGCAGGATCCCTTTACACTTTTAAAAATTATTTTGAGGGGCACCTGGGTGGCTCAATCGGTTAAGCATCTGACTTTGGCTCGGGTCATGATCTAGTGGTTTGTGAGTTCAAACCCTGCATCGGGCTCTGTGCTGACAGCTTGGAGCCTGGAGCCTGCTTCGGAATCTGTGTCTCCCTCTCTCTCTGCCCCTCCCCCACTCATTCTCTGTCCCTCATTCTCTCTCTCTCAAAAATAAATACAACATTTTTAAAAATTTATTTGAGAATTTTTCAGAGTTTTCCTTCAACTGGGTTCTTATCTATTGATATTTACCAAATCAGAAGTTAAATCTGAAAAATGTTTAATATATTTATTAATTTATTAAAAGAATAATAAACTTATGATATGTTAACGTAAATAGTATCTGTACGGGAAAAAATTAAAAACTTGATAAGAAAAGCGACAGTTTTGCAAATGTCTTTAATGTATAACTTTATAGATGACAGCTGGATTCTTAGTTAAAGTATATAAGTATATGAAGAAAATCTAGCCTCATACAGAGATACAGCTGGGAAAGTGAATATTTCAGTAATTATTTCAAGTAACTGTTGATAGTCCTGATACTATACCTGAACTTAACAAATGGTAGTTTCCTGAAGTCTAGTTACTTCTATGGTTTCTAAAACCATATCAATGAACTTTTCACGTTCTATTGCATTAAAATTCATTGGTTTATCTACCACTTTTACCCATATGTGATTATGTATCATTATACATTGGTCATCTGGAAAATATTCACTGAGTTATTCAGGTATTCCAAACTGACACAATTCAGAATACAATATGACAGAAAAGAAAACCACATTCTTTATTATCATTAACCATTTCACAAGAAAAGCCTTTTCTATTTTTTTTTTTTTTAATTTTTTTTTTTTCAACGTTTTTTATTTTTTTTTTATTTTTGGATAGAGAGAGACAGAGCATGAACGGGGGAGGGGCAGAGAGAGAGAGGGAGACACAGAATCGGAAACAGGCTCCAGGCTCCGAGCCATCAGCCCAGAGCCTGACGCGGGGCTCGAACTCACGGACCGCGAGATCGTGACCTGGCTGAAGTCGGACGCTTAACCGACTGCGCCACCCAGGCGCCCCAAGCCTTTTCTATTTTTATTTTTGTTTACTGATTGATTTTTTTTTTGAGAGAGAGAGAGAGAGAGGGCACAAGTGAGATAGGGGCAAAGAGAAAGAGACAGAGAGAGAATCACACAAGGGGCAGAGAGAGAGCCAGGGAGAGAGAAGTGGGGCTCACCCAAAGTGGGGTTCATACTCACCTGAAGGGGGGCTCGAGCTCACGAACCGTAAGATCATGACCTAATTTGAAGTTGAATGCTTAACCGACTGAGTCACCCAGGCGCCCCAAGAAAAATCTTTAGGTATCTGGGAAGCTATCAAGCTCCTGGTGTTAGATACAAATTTTCCAAAATTCTTTCTCTTTAATTTTTTTCTAATGTTTATTTATTTTTGAGAGAGGAACAGAGTGCAAGCCCCTGGGAGACGAGCAGAGAAAGAGGGAGACATAGAGTCTGGTTGAGCTGGCAGTACAGAACCTGACACGGGGCTCAAACTCATAAACCGTGAGATTGTGACCTGAGCCAAAGTCGGATGCTTACCCAACTGAGCCACCCAGGCGCCCCAGATACTAAATTTCACTTGAAAGTCTAATTTTTTTTTAATCACTGGCTACAACATACAGCTGTTTTTCTTGAAGTGTTAGGCCCACTCAGTTCATTTTTGAGAAAAACAAATATCAAATACTTAAGTTCAAGTAATCAGTTTGCCTATCCAGTTCTTTCAAGGAAAAAAAAAGGTATTCCAGAAAAAAGCAGCTAATTCAGCTCACAAGTCAGTTGAGCAAGGACTTTTTCTGAAGACGACTATCATGCTTCAGTACACAAAAGGAATGCTTTATGAATCCTTCTGTCACACAGAATATTTTTTTTTAATTTTTTTAATGTTTATTTACTTTTGAGAAAAAGAGACACAGAGCATGAGTGGGGGAGGGGCAGAGAGGGTGGAAGACACAGAATCCAAAGCAGGCTCCAAGGCTCTGAGCTGTCAGCCTAGAGCCCGATGCGGGGCTCAAACCCATGAACCGTGAGATCATGACCTGAGCCAAAGTGGGACACTTAACTGACTGAGCCACCCAGGCGCCCCTACATATCAACTTTTAAAGGCCAAAAAAATCAACTGACCATTTAAAAACATGAAAGAGAATGTAAACAGAAAAACAATTACTACAAAATCAAAGAGTTGCAGTTCAAAATCCTTCCACTAAGAAAATTAAGCCCAGATAGTTTTATAGTCCTACCAAACAGTGAATGAACAACAAACAATTACAACCTTAAAAAAATTCTTCTAGAGAATGGTAAAAAAAAAAAAAAAAACCACTTTCTAATTCATACCGAAACGCAACCAAGACAAAGGATGCTAACACCATTCAGTGGAGGAAAAGACAGTCGTTTTAACATATGGTGCTGAGAAAACTGGATATCCACATGCAGAAGAAAGGACTTTATATAAAAATTAGCTCAGAATAAAGATCTAAATATAAGACCTAAAAGTATAATACTCTTACCAAAAAACCATAGGTAAAGCTTAATGACACTACTTCTATGCATCAAAGGAAACAATTAACAGCCTGAAAAGGCAACCTATGGAACAGGAGAAAATATTTGCCAATCATGTATCTGGTAAGAGTGTTAATACCTAGCATAAAGAACCCGTATGACTCGGCAACAACAATGATAACTATTAGAGTAACTTGATTAAAAAATGGACAATGGAATTTGAACAGACATTTCTCCAGAGGAAATATACAAATGGTCAAAAAGCATATGAAAAGATAGTCAATCATTAGGAATCAACATCACTAATCATTAAGGAAATGCAAATCAAAACCATAATGAGCTATTACTTCACAACCATTAGGATGGCTACTATTAAAAAAAAAAAAAACAGAAAATAAGTGTTGGCAAGGATACGGAGAAATTGGAACACTTGCGTATGGCTGGTGGGAATGTAAATGGTGTGGCTGCTATTAAAAAACAGGACTGTAGTTCCTCAAAAAATTAAAAATAAAATGACCATATTATCAACAGTATCGTTTCTGGGTCTATACCCAAAAGAATTGAAAGGGTGTAGAAGAGATATCTGTACATACATATTCATAGCAGCATTATTCACAACAGCCAGAAGGTGGAAGCAACATACTTGTCCACTGGCAGATGAACAGATAACAAAATGTTTATACACACAATGGTATATTATTCAGCCTTAAAAAGAAAATTTTGATACATGCTGCATTATGCTAAGTGAAAAGCCAGGCACAAAAAGATAAATACGGTATGATTTCACTTATATGAGGTATCTAGAGCAGTAAAACTCACAAAAATAGAAAGTAGAATGGTGGTTGCCAGGACGATGGGAGGGGGAGATGAAGAGTGGTTAATGGGTATAGAGTTTCAGTTCTGCAAGATGAAAAAGTTATGTAGATTTGTTGCACTATAATGTGAATATACTTAACACTACTAAACTGTACACTTAAAAATGGGTAAGATGGTAAACTTTATGATAGGTGTTTTTACCACAACTAACATTTAAAAAGAAAGACATGTTAGGGGAGCCTGGATGGCTCAGTCAGTTAACCATCCAACTCTTGATTCTGCTCATGTCATGATCTCACGGTTCAAGGGTTCAAGCCCTGCATCAGGCTCCACACTGTCAGGGTGGATTCTCTCTCTGTTCTTCCCTTATATGTGCTCTATGAATGAGTAAATGAATGAATGAAAGGATGAATGAATGAGTGAGCAATATGTTGAAAATCCAACTGGGATAATGTAAGAAAAGAAAATTAAAAGCCACTCTGACTCATGAACACTAAAAATCCCAAACAAAATGTAAGCAAACCAGATCCAATAATTATGAAAAAAGAGAATCCATACTTGACTATATTGGGTTTATCCCAGGAATACTTGGTTAACCTAATCTGAAAATCAATGTAACTGACTACATTAATAGATTAAGGAGAAAAAATTTTAATCATCACTGAAGTTATACAAAAGCCTTTCAATACAACATCTATTCATGATTTAAAACAAGAGTCCTAGCCAAGGAAAAATAGAATGAAACTTCTTTAATTTGGCAAAGACCATCTTTAAAAAAAATTTACAAGTTATCATGTTAAATGGTGAAATTTGAAAGCATTCCTTTTGAAGTCATGAACAAGGCAAGAAACAAAAATTTGAGTATCTGAGGTAGCTAAGATAGTACAGTAATAACTCAGGGGTAGACAAAAAGACCAAGGGTACAGAAGAGAGAGTACAGAAATAAAACTACCCACATGTGAAAACTTGATTTGTGAGACAGGAAATTTCACATATCAGGGAAGAAAAGAAGAACTATTTCAATAAATAGCGTTGAGATAACCTATTATCCGTATGAAAAAAGTGAATTCATGTCCCATATCTCTCAAAAAAATCAGTTACTAGGAGATTTGAGGATTAAATGTGAAAACCATAAAGCACTTAGTTGAGAGAATGCCATCAAAAGTTATCAAGGAATATCATGAGAACAACCAACTGAATTCAATACTCAAATTATTTTACTCTTTTAATTTCCCTCCATATTTTATAAATAAATCAATTAAACAGCAACCATGTCAGAGCAAGTAGACTATCTGATTAAGAATATGATGCTAATGTTAATACAGAGCTGCCAATGTCCAATGACTTCACATCTTAAAGATATTACATATTTATATCTGCATTAAAGATCAACATGTTATTGTCAGGATTTGTTAACAAGGATTAAAACAAAAAAACAAAAAACTTCATGGTGCATTCAGTAGGTGTTTATATCAATATATGTGGCTATATCTCATTTCAAATAATAGCAATGATGTCCATGGTAAAATCTAAAAAGTGTTTCAGGTAAGTGGGCTTGTTAGTTTGACACTTCCCACTGCCCCTTGAATCGTACTTTTTACCAAATACCAGAACCTATCTTTGGATGCTTCAAGGAAGAAACACAATATATTAAGATAAAATCTCCCTTTGGAAGAGTAAGACTATATTTTAAAAAGGGGGGAGGGGAGAAATGGACCAAACAGACAACATATTCTTGGGACTTTCAAATAATTCTGAAATTAAAAGTGCCCAAAATATAAGTACAATTACTTAATATTATATAAGTACAATTATTACAATTACAAGGACACAGCTTTCACTTGGGGAACTTGGGGAACTATTAACACTGTATATATGACTGAAAGGATGAATTGGAAGGAACATTTATCCCAGTATAATTTTTGCTTTACAATACGGAAGTGTGTGTCCATCATGCAAAATAAATTCATTCCCACTTCATCCACCATCAAAACACCCTCTCCTTCTTCACCCAAAACACACACATGTATACAAAGTGGACGTTTTCCATCTAAACTGTAAGCCTCTTGCTCACATGAAAACAAAATGATTTTAACCACACACAAGCTCTAGCAACTCAGATTTGTAGTTTCTACATGCTGCCCACACAGCATTTTGTGAGCATGTGATTAGGAGGAATGATGCACAATC
The DNA here is from genome assembly GCF_028018385.1 of Neofelis nebulosa. Classification (NCBI taxonomy): domain Eukaryota; kingdom Metazoa; phylum Chordata; class Mammalia; order Carnivora; family Felidae; genus Neofelis; species Neofelis nebulosa. The sequence continues at coordinate 47,994,255 of NC_080789.1, forward strand.
ACACCACATTCCTTCCCTCAGCTCACACATCAAGAACTTGCCCTCTCAGCTGCATTCTTCTCCAAACAGCCATGGTCACCTTAGCAACCCAGTGCTCCTAATATGGACAGCTGGTCCATTTAAAGTCAGCCCTTCTTGGCAGGAAAAACGCTTGTTCTTCAAACTGGCGGAGAGAGGAGAGGTTTTCTTTTCAATACACATTACAGGGGTTGATTTAACTCGATCAGCACTTTTGTTCTGTGGCAGCAATTTGTGTCAAGTTTCAACCTATTCTGAGTTTTTGGTTTTTTGGTTTTGTTTTGTTTTGTTTTGTTTTAATCTGAAAGCAAGTGGCTAAAAAAAAAAAAAAAAGGCAGCTCATATGGAATTCTAAAGAGTTTAACGTGAAACAAAGAGTATCTGAAATAACTATATTCTTTTATAAAAATGATAAAGCTATCCACATTTTCTAAAGTTGAAATTTACTTAAATTACATTTGAAGTCTTAACATACAATAATAAATCAGAGTTTATTTCTGAGTAACAAAAACACTGCTAAACTTCAAAGTCCTATAACTCCAATCTACTCAGTAGACTATGAGTCAATCTGTGTTCCTTCATCCCACCACCTACATGTGAAATCTCTCACAATCTTTCCACAGGATCAAATGTCAACTAGGTATTGAAACCAAATGGTTAGCATATCCAAAAACACTCCAGACCTAGAACGCCCTAGGATAAAACTGGACTATTCAAAACCAAACTTGATCTGTACTTATACCACTAAAGCTAGCCTGAACCAAATTAAGTCACTCAGGATAAAAGACACAGGTTTATAACACAGTTTTCTTGATTTTCATACTACAAATGACTTGGGGGGAGGGAATTACTATGTACTGAAATATGTGAGATCAAATTCCTTGTTCCATTCCCACAAATTGAGGATTCTAATCTCCTATCCATCAAAATTAGACACCAAAGTGTCTGTTTACCAAAGTAAACAGCCATGTTCAAAACTTAAAAATATCTAAATGTATAGTTCTAAATTGGAAATATTTCTGAAATAATGTTCCACATAACAGTAGCCAACAAAATCCAAGTGAATTTGTTAAGTGTTGCTTTAGTGAACCTTAAGGTTAAATCAATCAATTACTCTCTGGCTATATTTTTGTTTGTATATGTGTGTGTTTTTTAAAACTTTTTAGGCTATGAGGTTCTTTCAGGTTAGAAAATTTTCTTTTAGTCTAAAACTAGTAATTACATCTTCCATTTAGAGCAAAATATCAGTTGATAGGGAACCTAAAGCTAAGTCCACTTCTGGTTGCATCATTTGTAAAATGAGAATACTACACTATCTGTTTTACTTAGGCCATCTCTTAATATAACAAAGTGAGACTGATGAAATTACTATGCCATACAAAATACTCAAAAACGAATGAAACTAGAGAAAGAGATTATGTTATCTGATGTATAATTCTCTGAACTGTTACTTTTAAAAACAGTGTTCAATCAACAATGCATGGGATACCAACTCAATATTAACTTCAAGAGTTGCTGGTTGGGGTGCCTGAGTGGCTCAGTTGTCTCTCCCTCTCCCTCTGCCTCTTCACTGCTCTCTCTCTCAAAATAAATAAATAAAAACTTAACAACAACAACAACAACAAAAGAGTTACTGGTTTTCCCACCAGAACTTGTATAAATACTTAAGTGTTGACATATAAATAACTACTTCTTTCAAAAAGCCTCAACATTGACTTCACTTTTAGCAAACATGAATTCCTTTACCCTTTTCCATTTCATGACTGAATTAGTAGCACATTTTCTCCTAGCCCCCAGAACTAAGTGCCCCTAAGATCCTCCTCCCACACAAACTTCTCCCCACAAGGTACCTTTAGCTTCTTCTCTGTGATGGAAGCCATTCCCTGATCTGATCACAGCTGTCATTGCCCTTCTTCTAAAGTCAGGGATCACCCCATCCTCTCATAGGAGTGTTCCTCTCTCTTTCCTCTTCATTACTGCAAGGCATACCATCACCTTGGACTTGGAGCTTCCCAAGTTCCCACTCTGACAGTTTATAGTTAGGGGATCCAACAGAAGTTGCTTCTGCTAATAATATGCTACTCTAGATGAAACTGTGTTTCTGCATCCCAAATTTAGAAAGCTGCATTTGTACTGTTTTTTTCTGTGTTAGATTCAGTGATGTGGATTCAGAAAACATGGTTATGCTTCAAAGAAATTAAAAACAAAGTAAGATGAATGTTCAAATATAATATGTAGAAATTAATAGGTAATCAGTAATAAGGAGGTTCCAAAATATTACTGGTATCTTTCAACTATTAAGCTTTTGTGGGCTAACACTGAGACCTGAGCATTTTAACACAATGTTTCTAGAAGAAAAATAGATGTTTTTGTTAGGTCCCACAATTTTTTCCTTTCACTGTTCTAACAGATTCTCAGCCTCTGAAACAGATGTTTATATCTCCTCTAATCTTCCATCGCATCTAATTCACATTCTTTAAATTCAATTCTAATATTTAAAAAGTGAACACAAATTGGCCTTTTCTTAATGCTCATTGTAATGTTCCTTATACATTTAAGGAATTTTACATGTAACAGTTTCATTTTAATAAACAACCTAAAATACAACGTACCAGTTGGACAAAACAAATTAGACGAACATTCAACAACATGGCCAGATCTCAGAAAAACAGAAGAGTGAGGTGGGCGAAGGTGACTACAAGAATTGGACTAAGACCTACCGTATAATTAAAATACACAAAATAATAAAACCTTTCCTAAGACATAAAAGGATAGATATGAAACATGTTAAAAAGTCACTTATATGAGGACCAGTAAAAGGTGAAAGAGTTATATGATCTAAAGAGACACCTGAGTATGTATGGGAACTAGTTACAAAGGAAAACAGAAAAATAGTCCTTTAATGAACCAATGAGGATGGGTATGACACAAACTGAGGAATATCATTAACTCAATATTTCAAACATAGCTATCCTCTTTCATAATAAACCAGTTGCTCAAAAATTTAAACAATTTTTTAAACTGTGGTAAAGTGTATGTAACATAAAATTTATCATTTCAACCATTCGTTAGTGCACAATTAACAACAGTTTTTCTAAAGTTGTCATTGTCCTTTTAACCTTTGTGTAGGAAGATGATACTACATAAATATGAATAATCATGTTTTGATTATTTTCTACTCTAAAATAAAGTTACAAGAGCATCTGGGCATTTATAAAAATAAACATTTATGGAGCACTTACAGGGGAGCCCTATGGGTACCAGATACTATGATCCATCACTGTCATACACTGTATTATGTGTCATACAATGTATTACACATTATACATTGTATTAATGTCGAAGATTCAAATTTCATTTTCCAAAAGAAGAGGGACAAAGATGTAACAGATCAAGTTCACTAAGATTAAATCTTGGGAAATTTCTGTTTTCGCTTTAAGCATGATGGTCCAGGAAAAAGGGGATCTGGATTTCTCCTGTAGTACTGTCTTTGAGTAGTGCCCTAAAGGATCAGATAGTGCTACACACAGGTTCCAGGACTCCCTGAAGCCTCTAGAAGTAGAAGAAAAACACAGGGGAAAAGCTACACAAGAAACTTGTACGTGAAAACTATTGATGCATTGCTCCCCGTCCCTCCTCTTCAGCCAGTGGGTCCCTTTATTTTAACCCTCTGTTTTCAGTTCTCAGGATAAAAACGGACCTAATTAAATCTGTGGGAAAGATGTGTTTGAGGGTGCATGTTCCCCTCAGCACACATTACATTGAAAAGGAGAATGAGAGTTATTGATCTGAATAATTCACTTTATAAGCATTTTCCAGTTGTCAGATTAATCTGCAGTGATCACTACTACCTATACCAAAGAGTTCCTGAGAAAATTTAAACGATGTAATCTCTTAAGGCCAAGCAACTGATTTTAAGTTCTTGGCATACCAAGAGGAGCACACCAATATATACTCAGTTGAACATTTCATCCTTCAGCAGTCCAAAGAGTATAATAATCTAAATGATGACTGAAAATCCATTGTAAAGATGATCATTTAGGATTTTTTTTTTAATACTAGATGCTACTCAATCTTTTCTTATCTACCCAGTAGAAAGCACTCCATTTTTTAAACCAAATACAGGAGTTATATAATTTCCATAGGTGGAAACATAGCTAAATAATCTCCTTTAACTTAGCCCCTAAAAGAGCTTCTATGAATCTTCTACTGCCCTGAGTCATTTAGGTAAAAGGTAAATGGGCCCCAATGGAAAAAGAGAACTTTCTTCCTAAAATGGACAAACCCACTCCTAACAACGCTAGGAATGAGTTCCTTAATAATGCTAGGAAGATGCCATGAAAAGCAGTATTTGAGTGTCAAAAGGTGATGACTTTTATCACGTCCTTTTAATCTTAACTTCAAATAAGATGAAATGCATCTTGTTTGAAAATTCTGAGGAAGAAGGAGCTAACAAATTTGTGATAATCTTGGAATAATCAAGAAAAGATATGAAATAAATATAGGGAAAAGGATTAAAAAAATCAAAAGCAATTAAGCCTGTATTTGACCATATTTGTTTTATTACTATATTAATAATTTCTTACCTTGTGGAATTCTCTTCTGAGAGAAACAGATACAATTCTGTTCCTAAAAAAATTTCAGGTAGAAAAGTTGAAATGTTAGTTTCAAAAAAGGAAGTCCCTTAAAAATGAAGAGATAACAAAATGCTAATACAGTACATTCAGAATATTATGACACTTGATATTACCAAAGCTTAAGAGATAATAAGTCTCTAATAATAAAAGTACTTTAATATTTTATTAAAATATCTATAAAACTTATAATGTTTATTATTTTTCATTATTACAAAAACACTATTCCACTGATTACCAAATTATTTCTTCTAGGTACACAATGATATCTTGGCACATTTTCATATTCTAAAATACCAGTACTCAACTGGGTTTTACTCTCACCAAGATTTGATGCCTGAAGGGTAGTTTTTAAGTATAATCCATAGGTCACAAAATTCACCTCTTTAAAGTGTAAAATTCAGTGGTTTTTATACTATATTCAGAAAGTTGTGTAACCATCACCACCATATTATAGCAGAACATTTTCATTACCCCAATAAGAAACTCTGTCCTGAAGAATACATTATTTATTTATTTATTTAAATTTACATCCAAGTTAGTTACATGTAGTACAGCAATGATTTCAGGAGTAGATTCCTTAGTGCCTCTTACCCATTTAGCCCATCCCCCCTCCCACAACCCCTCCAGTAACCCTCAGTTTGTTCTCCATATCTAAGAGTCTCTTATGTTTTGTCCCCCTCCCTGGTTTTATATTCTTTTTGCTTCCCTTCCTTTATGTTCATCTGTTTTGTATCTTCAAGTCCTCATATGAGTGAAGTCATATGATATTTGTCTTTCTCTGACTCACTAATTTCACTTAGCATGATACCCTCTAGTTCCATCCACATAGTTGCAAATGGCAAGAGTTCATTCTTTTTGATTGCTGAGTAATACTCCACTGTATGTATATGTGTGTGTGTGTGTGTATGTATATATATATATATATATATATATATATATATATATATAGTGTGTGTGTGTATATATATATATATACCACATTGAAGAGTACTTTTTTAATATATGAAATTTATTGTCAAATTGGTTTCCATACAACACCCAGTGCTCATCCCAAAAGATGCCCTCTTCAATGCCCATCACCTACCCTTCCACAAATTTAATTTTAAAATATAAAAGAAGCACACTCTTCATAACACTATGAGCAAAATGTTTTTTTGTTTTTTTTTTTTAAATGTATAGAACAAAAACTGGTAAGGAAAACAAATATCCAAGAATTTTAGGAGTAGCTATATTTGGATAGTGGTATTATAGTGACTCTTTGTCACATGTCTCCTCTAACACTATGATTTTATAATATTACTTCTATGGTTCTTAAAAAGGTACAGCACAGACATACATTTTCTAGAGTCATACACTACAATTTGTACTACAATCCAAAGTAAAAACAGAAATACAAGTTAACACTTAAGAAAATGTCCACAATACTTTTTATTAAATGTTTTTCAAAGGAGATAAAATAAGTATAAATTTAAAAAGAAAATTTCGCCACACTTACTAATCTGGTTGAAAAGCCACAGCTGCATCTTACTTTATGACAAACTGACTGTTTCATCACTTTTGCATCTGGGCATCTACTTCTTAATGGTCATTTCTGAAATAAAGATGTAGTCATTAAGAACACATTATAACAAAAACACAAAATCTTTAAGGACAATTTTCTAAGTTTTAGAGTCTACAAGAGAGGGAACTATCAAAACAATTCTTGAGCAACCTTCTAATAAAAAACATTAACAGGGCTGACGATGAGGTGAGAAGGATGGAATATAGGCTATCGTCCCACAGGACCAGAATTACACATTTCTGTTACACAGACTAAGTATAAAGATCTATAATTCTTCAGTCCTCAATGCCTTCCACTCACCAGCAGGGTCTTGCAACTCCCTAAGAATGCCATTTACAGACTAGAAAAGGGAAAAAGGAAGATGAAGAGGAACTCTAAAACCCCACATTTGAAAACAATAAATGAATTATACAGGTTTGTCTATTTCCCCTTGCATCTTTTTTTTTGAATGTTTATTTATTTTGAGAGAGAGAGAGAGAGAGAGAGAGAGAGAGAGAGAGAGAGAAAGCACGAGCAGGAAAGGGGAAGCGAGAATAAGAGAAAGAATCCTAAGCAGTCTCCATCCCACACTGTCAGTGCAGAGCCTGATGCAGGGCTCGATTTCGTGAAACATTAGATCATGACCTGAGCCGAAATCAGAAGTGGGACACTCAATGGACTGAGCCACCCAGGCATCCCAATTTCCCCCTCACATCCATAGAAAGTAAGATCCAGAGAGAATTTTTACTGGTTTTATTTACAGATATCTTTTAAGCACTTAAGGCAATGGTTGCCATGCAGTAAGTGCTCAGTAAATATTTACTCAAAGAATGAATAAACTGACAAGTGATTTAACTTTAATTGATGAAATATTTAATCTGGTAGTATTTCAAAACGGCAAAGTCTCAAAATGCCATTCCCTCCACATATACACCACTGATATCAATGCCAACTACATCATCATTATTGTTTCTTCCCCCAGTAAACAAAGCCCATAATTAAAAGATAAGACATGAGGGGTGCCTGGGTAGCTTACTCAGTTAAGCGTCTGACTTTGGCTCAGGTCATGATCTCACAGTGTGTGAGTTCAAGCCCCGCACTGGGATCTGCAATGAGAGCACGGAGCCTGCTTCAGATCCCTCGGTCTCTCCCTCTCTCTGCCCCTCCTCCACTCTCTCAAAAATAAACAATCAATCAATCAATCGATGCTACCAGCCTTCGAGGAATTTGTAATTTTGTTTTTGGAATCTTTGGGGAAAACTCCTAAAAGGGAACTGCTAGACAAATGATTGCTAAATGTTGCAGGTGGGGTATTCTTTTTTTTAAAACTTGTATGCTCTTGGGGCACCTTGATAGTTCAGTTGGTTAAGCATCCAACTTCGGCTCAGGTCATGATCTCACGGTTTGTGGGTTTGAGCCCCGCATCGGGCTCTGCGCTGACAGCTCAGAGCCTGGAGCCTGCTTTGGATTCTGTGTCTCCCTCTTTCTCTGCCCCACCCCTGCTCCTGCACATGCACGTGCTCTCTCTCTCTCTCTCTCAAAAATAAACATTAAAAAATTTTAATAAAAAAAAATGATCAACAGCTACTAAAACCATTAGGTAAAAGATTGATGGGAAACCTCATAATGGCTAAATCCGGTCGACAAAACTTGAACCCAGTGATTAATCTTAACATCATTAAAAATGGGTCAATCAAACATTATGTGCAGAAATACTCATCACTATCCATTACGTATTCATCCCAGGAGCTCCAGTTTCAAAAGACATCCATAATGTTACTACTTTCAACACTTCCAATCTGACCACCATGGTCCATGCCACCTTAGTTCTCATCTGCATTACTCTAATAGTTCCCTATTCGATCTCCCAGTCTCCCCCTCTGCTCATCTCAACAAGTCAATCAGATTAGTCATTTTCAAAAGAAAGTCAGATCATATCATTCTGCTCAAAGCCTCTAATTGAGTCCATCTTACTAGCCTAAAAGCCAAAACCCTACAACAGCCATAAGGACCATGATTTGAAATATCCCTTCCACATCTCTCTAACCTCATCTCCTACTACTCTCCCCCTTGTTCACTCCATTCTCGCCACATTGGCCTCTTTCCTTTCCTTAAACACTTCAAGCACATTCTCACTTCAAGGCCTCAGGACCTGCATTTCCCTCTGCCCAGAAAAGCAGATACGGGTCTTATACCTCCTCTACTTCCTCTAGGACTTGGTTTTTACAAGTTATCAAGTTATCTCATCAAAGAGACAGGTCCTGGTACCCTAGGCAAGCCAAAATATCTGTCTCTGATTTTCTTATCTGGCAGAGAATATGCAAGGAGAAATATTCTGGAGATAATAATCATCTGAAATATGAACATCACCAATTACCATATCTTTTGTGTCTAAACATCTGTAAGACTATATTGCCCCTTTTATTTTTTTAATTTTTTTAAATATTTATTTTTGAAAGAGAGAGACAGAACATAAGCAGAGAGAGAGAGAGAGAGAGAGAGAGAGAGAGAGAGAGAGAGAGAGAGAGAGAGAGAGAGAGAGAGAGAGAGAGAGAGAATCCAAAAGCAGGCTCCAGGCTCTGAGCTGTCAGCACAGAGCCTGATGTGGGGCTGGAACCCACAAACCATGGGATCATGACCTGAGTGAAAGTTGGACACAACTGACTGAGCCACCCAGGTGCTCCTATACTGTCCCTTTTAAAAGATTCTTATGGTCCCAATTTCAAAGAATTAATAAAGATATAACCACCATAGTGCGTTTTTTTTCTTTTTTTGGTTTTGTTTTTAATAAAATCATCTGTGCCATAACTCTAGGAAGGAGTAGTAAATGATGTGAATTAAATGACTCTCATTAAAAAACAACTAGCAAAATAAATGGCCCTTTCCCCCCACTCCTTTAGGGACTTCTGTTTGGGATTACATTATAAAGTTCCAAGTAATTTCAAAAGTTTAAACTACTTTCGAATTTGTTATCTTTAGGCACCATGACCACCAGAAAGAATCAAAAGAACTAACTTTAACATGACCAGACTAGCTATGACATGGTAGGGATGTTTGAACTTAATTATTTTTCTTTAAATAAACAAACTCCCCCTGGGCTAAAGCCTACTCTGCCTTTTAAACATCCTGTGGCTGGCAAGCTTCAGAATCTTAAGAGATATAGCCAGGGGACAGAGAAAACAGCAAGTATGACTCAGTGATCACATTTAATAGTCTCTGAAGACCAAAACAAAGATACCAGTTCTGGCAAGAGTTCTCTAGAATTGCCCAAAAACTGACTTATCCACATACCTTTCATCTGAACAATCCTTTTTCACTTAGTTTAATGTTCACAAAGCATTTGTTATGTGCCTATCAAACCTTAGGTACAAAAATAAACCAAGAGTACAAGAAAAAAATCTGCAAGGGTTCTAAGGGTTGGATGATGAAATTTAATGTTAAAATCTGCTTTGTTTAGGGAGGGAGGTAAAGAGAAGTCTGAGTATTTTTGTGCTGAAATACCCCCACTCATTTAGAAATCAGACTTTAGCAAGTTCAACCACTTGAAAGAAGGCTAGTGATATTAAAGTAACCTTTCTTGAGCAACTTCTGTGCCAGATATTTACATTAGCTCACTTAATTCTCAGAACTTCTCTATGGGAAAGGTATTAACAAAGTACCCAGAGTAGTTAAACAACTTGTCCAAACCAGAAACAGGTCCAGGATGCAAGATCTTTCTTTCCACTATTATAATCTGCAGTAAAATAGAATAAAAGTATTAGTCACAAATACCACATCTGTCCTATAAGAATGACATGTAAATAAATCCAGGCTGCTCATTTAAGAAATGTGTTCCATTCTCCCAAAGTTGCTTTAGGTAAGAGGACAAAAGGGGAAAGTTCACTGTTACCTATTAATAAGAAACCTCTGGCATTAAGAGACGAATCAGAAAAATATGCTACATTTAGATCTGAGGGAACTGAGTAAAAGTAAATTAGTCATACTACAGTCACTAATTAGTATTCATTCACAATCACCTCTAAGTCACTGATGGCTGTTCCATACACTCTGAGAAGTCAAGGAAGAAACATTAAGATTTATTGAGTACATAAATGTTTTTCCACACAGTTTCTGTACTTTTGGGGATGTTTGAAACATTTCTCTCGCACGATATAGGTATATGGATACATACAAATATATACATTAAAGTATCCCATTAATTTCTTAAAATTTGCAACAAAATTATTAGTTATGATTTCTAATTTTCCTTTTCTAGAAAATTCTCTCATGTGGAACACCTTAGTTCCTGACTCCATGGGATGACCCTTATTGGCCTCAGTTCTTTATACTGAACAGAATCTGATTTTTAATGAGTCTTCTATCAGAAAATTATTTCTCTCAGAAATGTTAACTTATTATTAGGTGTACCCACCACCTAGGACACAGTAAAAGTAACATACCTATTGTAAAATAAAAAGGCCAACTACTTATCAGGACACATCACCCAAGAAAGGTAGCCTTGCTTCACTAATGTCCTCAGTTATTTGGAGAAAGTGAAAATTCCTTGGAACAAATTATCCCCATTGATTAAAAACATGCCATTTAAATACTCCTTTACAGAGAAGAGACTCAACAGATTGATAATCTAAAGTTTCCAAAGGCCTAAATACATATGCTAGTCTTCTAAATACTTAACTGTGACTTGAGAATTTTCAGCATAAATTAACACTTAAAAATTATCTCTCTCACAATTTTAATTCATTGCACTGATAGTTAGGAACAATGAAGGGAAAGGAAGAAAAGGCAAGGATACACTCTCCCCCAGGGCACTGATAACAACCTTATTTTAAAAAAAAAAAAAGAAAAAAAAAACCCTTAGGATTTTAGTGTTTCAGAACAACAAAATACTTTGTGTGCAGACCTGTCATTAAGACTATAAAGAGGGGCGCCTGGGTGGCTCAGTCGGTTGAGCGTCCGACTTCAGCTCAGGTCACGATCTCGTGGTCCGTGAGTTCGAGCCCCACGTCGGGCTCTGGGCTGATGGCTCAGAGCCTGGAGCCTGCTTCCGATTCTGTTGTCTCCCTCTCTCTCTGCCCCTCCCCCGTTCATGCTCTGTCTCTCTCTGTCTCAAAAATAAATAAAACGTTAAAAAAAAATTTTTTTTTTTAAAAAAGACTATAAAGAGAGGGGTGCCTGGGTGGCTAAGTCAGTTGAACGTCAGACTTCGGCTCAGGTCATGACCTCAGGTTTATGAGTCTGAGCCCCACATCAGGCTCGCTGCTGTCAGCATGGAGCCCACTTCAGATCCTCTGTGTCCTTCTCTCTCTGCCTCTCCACTGCTCACTCACTCTCTCTCATCAAGTAAACATTTAAAAAAAAAAAAAAAAAAAAAAAGACTATAAATAAAGATAATGGGTTTTGAGGTCAATGTTGGGGGCATCACCTACAGCATTTGCTATTTTGTTTTATATTTTAAGAAAATGGAAATGCATCATGTACAGAGTATTATTTCTAAAAACTTTATCATAAATACAATGTCTCCTTACAGTTAATGTCTGCCTCTTTCTCTGTCCTTTCCCCTGGCACTCACACACAAAGCATGAATTACTGTTATTTTTTAAAACTTTCGTTTTGTATACAAACATGCTACACACATGCTGTCCATGATATAAAATGTATTTCTTAGTAAGAAACAATATGATATCTTAACATGAGATTCTATGTAGAACATCAAGGTAAATATTTTCAGAGTTAATTTTCTTCTGTGTCTTCAAAATTATACATAACAAGGAGATTTACATAACAAGGAGATTTATACAAATCTATCATCGAGTGTGTGGCTTTATTGTTTTTGGGGAATTTTATTTTATTTTTTATTTATTTATATATTTATTTTACATTTATTCATTTTTGAGAGACAGAGCAAAAGTGGGGGAGGGGCAGAGAGAGAGGGAGACACAGAATCCAAAGCAGGCTCCAGGCTCTGAGCTGTCAGCACAGAGCCCGACGTGGGCCTTGAACTCACAAATTGCGAGATCACCACCTGAGCTGAAGTCGGATGCCCAACCAACTGAGGCACCCAGGTGTCCCATTTTGGGGGAATTTTAATACTATGCACAATAAAATATTCACTATGTCTTGGTATTAAAGCAGGTTTACCTTCAGTACTATTTATTCCAGAGAGTTAAGTTACTTGAATACTGAAAAACCTCAGTATTTGGTATCCTCTTCTTGAAGATGCTATCCTCATATGTATGTGTCCAGGAACTGTCACCCAACTCCACTAACTTCCTCAAAAGTGGAAACACTTTTTATAATACTCACTTCAGCCCTTTTCTTTTCTAGGTGATAATCCATAATTTCAAAAATAGAAGTCAACCAAGAAGAGTTACAATTTTTTTTCTAAATTCCTACTTATCTGTTAGGAGAAAAATACCATCTCCTTTCTTCAGTAGTTCTGGTGGGCTCTAAATATTTTTCAGTAATGTATTGGAGACATTTTTTCCCACAACCAAACTCTAAGATAATTTCTCATGATGTGTATTGTACAAGGGACAAAAGAAAGAAGGAATGTCTTCAACTAGTTTCCAGCAAACTGAAAAACAGAATTCATGTCCCATGAAAAGACTCCAATAAATCCATATCCCGAAGCACTCAATACAACTATACCTGTTTTCTTTGAACTACAACAGCTATTTAATACCATTTCTCCTAAAAATCCACAAAACTTTTAGTTACAGCCATCAGAAAATTCAAAGGAATTCAGTGGCCCTCCACAACTTCTGCCTCCTTCATGATACATAAAGAACTTGCTTAATATTCTGTATTTAAATGGCATGTAGGGGAGAAGATGCTAGGAAGGAGGGTGAGAAAGACAAGCCTCATAAATTGGCCATATTAGAAATAACAGAACAGATTTTGAAAGTAGGGGGAAAAAAACTGTGAAATCATTTTGTATTTTACAGGTGAAGAAACTGAAGCAGCTTATGAATAAAGAAATAACTGAAGTTCATATTATAAATGGTATTTTCCCCCAAAGCTACCCATTCCAACAAATCTACAATAGGAATTTTTTTTAATGTTTTTATTTATTTTTGAAGGATAGAAAAAGAGAGAGCATGAGCAGGGGAGGAGCAGAGAGAGAGGGAGACACAGAATTCGAAGCAGTTTCCAGGCTCTAAGCTGCAGCACAGAGCCCGATGCGGGGCTCGAACTCACGAACTGTGAGATCATGACCTGAGCCGAAGTTGGATGCTTAATTAACCAACTGAGCCACCCAGGCACCCCTACAATAGGTATTTAAGGTTAATGCATACATAGCATAATCACAATAGACTGCCATGCTGAAGAGTTTAAAAGAATCCATGAATTCTGAGTGTAGTATGTTAAGTTAAGGGAAATTAGAAATGGCCTACATGTCCTTTAGGAAAGATAGAATTGTAGTAAGTAACCTGTTTCCTTGGTGCAGCTCTTTAAGACAGTCTGGGCTTGATGGATCGCTCTTCTGGCCCAGGATGATGTTTCTTAAAAGACGACTAATTAAACTCACCATTAGCTAATGTCCATAAAGATAAGAAACTGCCTGTATGCCAACATCACATTTTCAACCGGTATCTTAATAAAAGGACTACTGCCCATTTGAGGGTTGCTGGTCCACTAAAAATATTAATAAAAGAGGCATAAATCTCAAAGTAAAGTAGCAGAATAGCAGAATAAACATCAACTGCATTTATACAAAAATCCTTTGTATACAGCCAGCATTGGACCAAAACAAGAAATTCATAGAGAAATAAGAGTTCTCAAATTAAAATTTATATCCTAGGAAAGATCAGATGGAGGTAAGGACAAAAAACATAGTATATTCAATATTAAAAACATAATACACAAAGAGGACAAAAATCACTTTTAATTTCATGGACACTGAACTTACATCATGTATTTCTCTAGCACCTCACCCACATTTAGACTGCCTACAAGAGTATGTGTGTCGAAGGGCACTTGATCTACTCACTTTCACAAAAATTATAGCTGCCCATTTAGTCCCAAAGGCACAAGTGAATAAAATAACATTATTATAAAGTTCTATTTTGGTAGCACAGAAAAATCTGCAGGACAGACAGACTTGTACTAAAGGAATAATTAACAAGAGTTGTGGTTTATGAAGAAATACTCTAGCTTCGCTGACATCATAGTAACTATGGGAGTTTCTCTTTATAATTCTTCCCCCCAAACCAAGTTGGATACATCCCAAGTTAAATAACAGCTCCTGTTTATTACTCCTAGATATCACATATTTTTTTTAGCTCTAAAATAGAAGTACATAAGTCAATTGGTACACAGGCTGGTACACAGGCTGAAAACTTACTGTTTAGAGAGTGCACGGATTCCAACTTAAAAAAAAAAAAAAAAAAAGGCCTCAATGATTTTCCTAAAACAGAGGAGGGAGTTCCACTGTTTTTCAAGCTACCATTACAAATAACCATGGACACAAAGAATGCTGCTTACAGGATAACATATGTGTCCCCTCCCCTTCCTTCCATATGTATTTGTCTCTTCCGTGTGTGTGTGTGTGTGTGTGTGTGTGTGTGTGTGTGTGTGTGTGTGTGTCAGAGAGAGAGAGGGAGAGGGAGAGGGAGAAGGAGAGAGAGAGAGAGAGAGAGAGAGAGAGAGAGAGAGGTTTCTCCCTTCCTGCCTCAGTCTTGGTCACTCTTTGTCTCCTCTCCTTCTTGTCCATCTGTCTCCCTCACACTCAGTAATTAGCTTCCAAGCACTGATATTCAGAAATAAAGCACTTTATCAGAGTGTGTAGGCTGTGGCAAAATCACAAAATGAGAAATTACAATTCACAACATGAGAAAAAGAAAATATTCAGTCAGTTGACAATAGATAATTAAAGCCACAAATTTTCAACTTCCTTTAAAATGCCTAAGTACATATATATATATATATATATATATATATATATATATATACCATACATAGATTTTAATAAACTGAGTAGAGTCAATCTAGCAGATTTATTCACAGGATTTTGAGCTAAATACATTGGGGAGAAATTTTCTAAAAAAGAGTCCATTTAATGAAGAGGATGAGCACAGGCTTTGCGATCATGGCTCTGAGTTGGGGTCTCAGCTCTGAGCTGACTTAACCGTATGATCTCTCTTGGCCTACTTCACATGTAATGTTGTGAGGACGATCTGCGTAGTGCTTGTAAGGCACTTAGCATGGGGGCTGCCACACAGCGAGGGCTCAACACATGTTACATATAAAACATCAGACGCAGTGGATGTTTATCATTCTTTTTGTCTGCCTAGCATCTGAACTGTCCCTTAAGTTTGGGAACTTCCCCACCTTATGATCTCAGAAGGTCAAATAGTTTTCCTCATCTTTTAAGAGACTCCCTCCCCCCCGTTTGTGTTTTCAAAAGGTTAAACATTTTCCCACATGTCCTATACATATAGGACATTAGCTCTGCCAAACACACATGCCCAGCCCAGACTATGAATAGGCAACTAGCGAGCAGGAGAAAGAGAGACCAGAATGAACTCTCTCTCACATTAACAGTGGAGTAACTGCAGCAAGGTCAAGTCCAGGGCAGAGGTGGCAGCACTTAGAGTCATCCAGAGCTAGCCGCGCCACTGGGGCAGGCTGTGGCGTCTGTCAGTCTGTCTCTAGATGCTACCAGCATCCTCATGGGAATCATTGTGCAATGTGATTTTGGGCATTGTTTCTGGCTGCTTAGCCCTGAATACTGGTTCTCTAACCCTGGAGCAACAGTTTGATGAGCCCCTGAGCTCCACTCAGTATCCTTTTAAAATACCCGATATGTTTGAACTGGTTTTTACTGCCACCAAGAATTCCTACTGACAAATCAGGTAAGGGTAACATCCATTTTCACTTGCCCCACCTCCACATGAGAAAAAAGACTACTTTAAACCTCACCAGAGACACAAAAGTAGTGTTCACTTTCAACCAATTGATTTATCCTGTGAGGTCTTAGAAATCTTATTTTTATAAATTTTATTTATTTATTTTTTTAATTGAGAGAGAGAGAGAGAGAGAGAGAGAGATGTGCACACGCACAGGGAAGGGGCAGAGGGAAGGAGAGAGAATCTTAAGCAGGCTCAAGATTGTGGAGCCCAATGTGGGACTTGACCTCACAACTGTGAGATCAGGACTTGATCACTCAGGACTCACAGTTGTGAGATCAAGTCCTGAGCCAAAATCAAGAGTCATATGCTTAACGAACGAGCCACCCAGGCACCTCAATTACTTTTATAAATTTTAGATAACCATTTTCCTAATGTAGAAAATGAGAAATACCTAATCAGCTTTAGATTTATATCAAAGGAATACAGTCAATAATAAGTAATGACACAAGAAAATGCCTACATGCAAAGAGTAACTATCATTGAGATAACAAATTATTCTAACATGCCTAAAACCATCCTGTATCTACTCTCAACAGCTTTCTTCCCAGTAGGAGCTACTACTCACTTGAGGCTCTACAACCAAGGCACTCCCTCTGTTTCTAAGGGTCATTTTAAAGTCAAAATCTTAAAAATTATTATCTAAAGCCTTAAATATTCCTCTCTTTTGTGTGAACAAATAACTAGGTAAAATATCTGCATTTAACACAATTATTCGATTCTCTGTTAAAACAGCGCAGCACAAGTAGGTACCTGAATCCCACAGGCTGATTTTTCAATATGTAAAACACACTCTTCTTCTTCCGCTAGATTTCTCTGCAGGGCTATTTTACAGTTCAATAATGCTTTTTCCACTGTTTAAAATGTTAAAGCTCAAATATGTTAATTTTATGACTAGCAGATATAAATGTGATACAAGGTTTGTGAGGAGAGTAAAACCAGGGGACTAAATGTGTTTTGTTTTGTTTTGAATCTCAGGAGCCAGTTACCATATAGAGTTGAAACTATGCTTTAATGACTATAAAAACAATCTAAACAATCAAACATAGCTTTAAAAAAAACCTGAAAGTCTTTTTGGATTAAAATTTAGAACAAATAAACATCTGGAAATGCATGTTGGTATCTACTATATACCTAACATATTAAAAATTAGGAAGAAAAAAACCTGAATTTTGGCAGAGCTCTGTGGGGGAAGAATGAAGGCCATAGATTTTTAGCATTCATGACAATCATGCCTTAGAGCTATGTTAAGGACAGAAGTAGTTGAGGCCATAAAAGTTAAACTACTTGCCAAAAAAACCTATCTTCTGATTTCTAGCTGAATGATGTCATTAAAATATCTTCAGCTTGTCCTTCAAATTGAGTCAAAATAAAGTTAGCTGAACACCATATGGTATTAATTCCTGGATTTAACAATAACAAAAAAATATTAAAGCCAAGGCAAGTGATTTCAAAATCTAACTGCTAATACTCTTTTTAATATAAATAAGAATTTAATTTATGATACTTTATAAATACCCTGGACTTATCAATGTAGAAAAGGTCATCAAAAAAGGTTTTTTATAGTGTCCATAACTTCATTTCTATAAAACTTCCACAATTTCTTATAAAGTGAAATCACTTTTGCCTATGTTTCATTAATCATTAATTAATCATTAATCATTGCTTATGATTCCATTAATCAACAGCTATAATTTATTATTTGTAGTTTACTGAAAATGAGTAGGCTCCACAGCTCAGTGGTTAGAGCCCTGGTCTTGTAGTTTACTGTATAACCTCATAACATAACTTATACCTAAACAACATAAATTTAAATGTATGCCATTTAACAACAACGACAAATTTTTTCTGGTTGTAATCCACCCATCCTAAAAGAAGACCATAATCCTTTACAGAAACGCTCCTTTGCATTTGGTTGCCTTATACTAAACATAGTAGGAGATCTCTATTTAGGGAGTAAGAAGAAAAAGTTCACACAGAACCTAACTCTTCTTGGGGCTTGGTCAATTAAGCATCCAACTCTTGATTTCAGCTCAGGTCATCCATGAGCTCACAGCTGATGAGATCAAGTCCTGCATCAGGCTCTGCATTGACAGCATGGAGCCTGCTTGGGAGTCTCTCTCTCCCTCTTTTCTCTCTCTCTCTGCCCCTCCCACATGTACATGCTCATGCATGGGTTCTCTCTCAAAACAAATAAACTTAAAAAAAAAAGAAGAACCTCTTCTTTAAATGAGGCACATTCAAAAAATAAAATGAGGCACGTTCAAGTTAGCCTTTCAAGTTGGCCATATTTGTGTTTCATGAGAGGCCTAGAAGAAACAGGACTAAAGAGGGCCTAGGGCTATTTCTGGAATAGTACTCTATTATGAGTAATTTCTGTTATCAAACAACAACAATCAAAACATTTAATTTTTTCTTTTTTTTAATGTTTATTTATTATTCTGAGAGACAGAGTGCAAGTCGGGGAGGGGCAGAGAGAGGGAGACACGGAATCTGAAGCAGGCTCCAGGCTCCGAGCACTGTCAGCACAGAGCCTGATGCAGGGCTTGACCTACGAACTGCAAGATCATGACCTGAGCTGAAGTCAGATGCTCAACTGACTGATCCCACTCAGGCACCTCATCAATCAAAACATTTTAAAAGGAGGCAGATGAGAGCTAACAAACTCCTATCAAAATAAGGTGCAAGAACAAAAAATACTTGAAACCCAAAAGAGAAAAGGGAAAGCGTCTGTGTATAAAAAAACAAAGAAGGGACACCTGAGTGGCTCAGTCAGTTGAGTGTCCAACTTTGGCTCAGGTCATCATCTCGCGGTTTGTGAGTTCCAGCGCCACACTGGGCTCTGCACTGACAGCTTAGAGCCTGGACCCTGCTTCGGATTGCATGTCTCCCTCTCTCTCTGCCCCTCCCCAACTTGTGCACACACACACACGCGCACACACACTCTCTCTCTCTCTCTCTCTCTCAAAAATAAATAAACTTTGGGGCACCTGGGTGGCTCAGTCGGTTGGGCATCTGACTCTGGCTCAGGTCATGATCTCGCGGTTCGTGAGTTCGAGCCCATCATCAGGCTCTGTGCTGACAGCTCAGAGCCTGGGGCCTGCCTTGGATTCTGTGTCTCCCTCTCTCTCTGCCCCTCCCCTGCTCATGCTCTCTCTTTCTAAAATAAATAAAACATTAAAAAAATTTTTTTTTTTAATGAATAAACTTTCGGAAAAGAAAAAAAGAAGGACACCTGGGTGGCTCAGTAGGTTAAGCATCTGACTCTTGGTTTCGGCTCAGGTCATGATCTCACGGTTGGTGGGTCCAAGTCCCAAATCAGCTCTGGGCTGACGGTGCAGAGCCTGCTTGGAATTCTCTCTCTTCCTCTCTCTCCACCCCTCCCCCACTCGTGCTATCTCTTTCTCTCAAAAATAAATAAACTTAAAACACAAAATAAATTTAAAAAGAGAGAGACAAAGAAGGCTCACAGTAAATATGGCAAACTCAAGGCACATATACAGTACTGCTACTTTCCCTCCTTCAAAACTGGCTGATATCGGTAACAGGTGACAGCTCCATGGTGCTTGGCAAAGGTCTCAGAAACCTCTAGATGGCTATTCCAGAGCAATGGGAGTTGTCAGACCAAACCAAACCCTGCCAATCCTGGTTTAGATGGACTAGAGGAATATCATAGAGAAAAACCATTAAGGAGGGAATGAGAGTAAGGAAAAACAGTAAGAGCTGCAAGTATCTACTGAAGTGGGTTTTTTGGTGTTTGTTTTTCAGGTTAGAGTGTTTCATTTAATCCTCACAACGAACTTTATGCTACTACTATTAAGACCATTTTACAGACAGGAAAAAAAGCCTGAAGTTTACAGAATTTTAAACAACTAACCTGCCAGAGTCTTACATGCAGAAAGTAGTGGAACTGGGCTCTAACACAGACCTGAGCACTTTACCATTCTGCTTAAGGGACTGTGGAATTCAACAACTGACCTAACCCTCTATCCATCCCCCTGCCACGTAAGTCAACCAGAAGAGATTTTTTTTAATACAATTTTAATTATTTAAGTAATATCGTGTTTCAAAATGAAAGCCTGAAAACATAATGGATGTACCATAATTCAGATCTTTTTTTATTGCTTTTATAATTACTATTTTTAATGAACACCCTATACATAAATTTCTGTGCACATTTTTATTCCATTTTTACGGTATTATAAATGGAATTCTGGGTCAAAGAGTGTGAGTACATTCTGCTAGGACATCTGATTTTAATATTACTGAAATGATGAAGGGATGATGGCTCCTTGAGAAAAACAATGATGCCTTCTTCTCCCTTGCATCCACAACACTTAGGTACACAAGCACGTGTTTGCTAAATGCCAAATGAAGGAGGTTTCTCTTCCCTTAGCACACAGTCTCGGAAAGGAGATATGAGAAGACAACAATCATGCCAAATGTCAAAGTCATCACTGAGTTGCGTAAAACTCTTCTTAGGAAGAAAAGAGCATGAACATTGACACTGCTAATACATTTCTGTTGAAAACAGTTTGGGTATCTTATAGTCAAAGAACACAGAATTTTAACACGTATGTAACACATGGAGGATGCTATTTCTCTGAGTTTAAATTATTATCTAAATGCCATAATCTACTGTTGTCCATGAAGATCATTTCAAAACATGTTCATATACAAAATTCAAAGAACTAAATATCTTAATAGTACTAAATTTGGGGCGCCTGGGTGGCGCAGTCGGTTAAGCGTCCGACTTCAGCCAGGTCACGATCTCGCGGTCCGTGAGTTCGAGCCCCGCGTCAGGCTCTGGGCTGATGGCTCGGAGCCTGGAGCCTGTTTCCGATTCTGTGTCTCCCTCTCTCTCTGCCCCTCCCCCGTTCATGCTCTGTCTCTCTCTGTCCCAAAAATAAATAAAAAACGTTGAATAGTACTAAATTTGTCATTTTACTTTGATTTTCTATCAAAAAATCATCATCTATTATCATCAGATTCTAAGGATATTATAGTAGGTAATCTCCCCACAAAGATGAAAGAGAGATTCACTACAATGTGCCAGGCACTGATCTAGCACTAAGTATTAATTTAATCCTCACAACATTACATGGTAGATATTATTATTATCTCTATAGGTTAAAAAACAAATGAAGCACAGAGAGGTTAAGAAACTTGCTTATTTATTTGAACCCAGGCATTCTCACCACACCTCTAATCACCACCCACAATGGACCCCCTGTAACGAGCAAAAAGCACTTAACGGTTACTGGCACAGCTTTCAGTGGACCCTGGTGATAAAGGGCATGATGACAATATGCTTGCAGAAAACAGGAAGTTCAATCAATCCACATGGATTACTTTCTCATTTAGTAAATATTTATTACCTATTATGGACCAAAAACTGCAGAATGTGGGAGTGCTCTCCAAACCTTGTGGAACACTAGGTCGAAAAAAGAAAGAAGGCAGATCATATAATGTAGATATCTAGTATAGACTGATCTAATGTAGCTAGAAAATAAAATTATTGACAGGTGTTATGGCACAGAAGGAGCAATTAATTCGGCCAAGGGCACTCAGAAAAGTTGCACAGAGGAGGAAATACCTCAACTCCACCTCGAATAACAGACTTTTACAGAAATTTCTCGGTAACAGTCTACCTCCTCAAATCACTCCCCACAGAAGGGCCAGATTCTCACCGCTATGAAAACTGTTGCACAGCACAGAATATATCTTAGCACAGTGGACCATCTTGCATTTGCTAAGGAGAGGGGAGAGGATGATGGAATAGGTTTGAGGAATCAAATCCTAGCCAACACACTGGGAACCAGACATAAAGAAGGAGCACATCTATCAATCCTAATTTTATAGCCAATACAGCTATAAAACTGCCTTCATTTGTTTGGCACACCTGTATCTTACTTCCTCTTTTTTTTTTTTTTTTAAACTAAACTTTAAAAATGAGAGGAATGTTAAGCAAGTTAAGCAGTTAAGCAAGACTGACCTTGACTCCTTCCTGAAACCTCACTTAAAAGGTCAGAAAAAGTATAAAACCCATTAAGAAAAACAGTGATGAAAGATACAACAACAAATGAGAGAAGTCAACAATATTCTGGAAGCTAGAAAAGGAGAAACGTGGTAACTAACCTAACAAGACCAAGAAACTTGAAGCCTAAACCCGAGAGGAAGAAGCCATCAAGAAGCAAGCTGATAAAGACAGAAAGTATAGAATGGTTGCTAGGGGCTGGGGTGGAAGAAGGCATGCTAGCTAAATTCAGGCACTGGAAGCATGATGAAGACAAAAATGCAGCATGAAAGCTAGAAACAAGAGATGACAGACTGGAAGTTCACTTCAGTGCCTTCCTCCCAAAAACCAATATTCTCCCCATGTCTGAAGAAAGAAAGTCTAGAGATCCATCTCTGGAGAAGATGGAGCACAGACCCTGATCTTAAGAACACAAGCCACAACTGAGAGCAAGACAAAATTCCTTACTCAAAACAGGAAGAATTATGTGAAAGTCTGCATTCCATACAGGATATATAGAAGGCAGTCTCCAAGAAGAAAACGGAACTAAGATTACCTGATGTATCCAGCCATGTTGAAAGCATCTTAGATCTGTCAGAGAATTGCAAGTGGAAAATAATAGGTACATAAAATTTTAAACTTGGATAATTACTTGAGAAAACAGTAAGTTGGACAATAAAGGAAATGCAATCATAGTGAATTTTGTAACGCAGCTGTGAAAAATATTTGCACAGTCATAATAATTAAAATACTAAATAAAGAAGTTACCCAAAAAAGCTGATATCCTATAATAGGAACAGGACAGAAAACGAAGTTTACGTAAGTGTTTGCAGGTAGTAGATTAATTACAATGACTAATCCTCATTTTTCTCAGAAGGAAGTTAAAATGAACTACTACCAAAATGAAAAGCCAACACAAAGCAGAACTGACTTAAAAAAATACAGGCAAATATCAGAACAAAAAGCTAAAAGAACTGAAACTATGTTCCTCTAAAGATTGGGAATTAGAGGTAAAAAGAGGACAGATGGGCAACTGCTGTTTGTTTATAAGCACTGAAATGTTATTCAACTTTTCCAACTACATATACAATTATCACTTTAATTAATTAATTAATTTTGAGAGAGAGAGAGAGAGAGAGAGAGAGAGAGAGAGAGAGAGAGAGAATCCCAAGCAGGTTCCGCACTGTCCACACAGAGCCCAACGTAGGACTCAATCTAACAAACCACAAGATCATGACCTGAGCTGAAATCAAGTATCAGACTCAACCAACTGAACCATCCAGGAGCCCCAATTATCACCTTAATTTTTAAATAAAAATTTAAAGAGGTAAAGCAGATTTTGTCATGTTAAAAAGACCTAAAATGAATATACATCATTTTTTCAAACTATGTATTATGTTGATTTCTGTTAATTCTTAGAATTTTCAGGAGTACTGAGGTCCACAGTACTAAGTGTCTTTCTTATAACACAATTCATGAACTGATACAGTATGCAGTTCACCAGAGAAATACTTTGGGCATGTAGCAATTCTAAAGCCTAACTGTTTAAAACTACTCCATAAACATAGTGTTTTATTTATTCCATTCCCCCTAAGAACATACATTTGGATATATTTATACAAAAGCTTATATTATTTGTAACTCTTGGGTCAAATCCAAATTTTGACATTTTCAATGGCTAGCATTTGTAAGCACCAGTAATGATAGTGTTGAATTTACATTTAAGTCTGAATGCCAAACAATACAAACGGACAAACTGAAAGGCTACCCTTATGGAAAAACATACAAAAAGTACTAACTATGCAGAAGAAAACAGGAAACAATCTTATCTGCAAGAACTGTAGCAACTTGCAACTTTTTAAAAGTCACATTCTTGTGGGCACAAATTCACCAACTAAATATAATCTAATTAACATATTTCTTCTGCACAGTCAAAACCAAGAACCTCATTCCAGAAAAAGAAAATGCTTCAAAGCACAAGATTAAAACTATGAAAACCTACATCAGAATCTATTAAATTTTTTTTAAAAAATTAATGAAGTTCTTTTCAAATAAAGATAAAAACAATGAGACTTGCTTTCCCTTTCCAGTACTAATGGACTATGCTGATTTACAACATATAGCTCAATTTCATGTCCTGACTATATAACAAATTTCCAAATATAAACAACTATTAGAAAGGCTTAAGAGCCTTAAAATCGTAGACAATAACCCCCCTCCCCCTCTTCCATGGCTTCAGTTACCTGTGGCCAACTGCAGTCCAGAAGCAGATGATCCTCCTGACACAGTGTCAGAAGGTCGACAGCACCAATGCTACATCACAATGCCCACGTCACGCACTTCACTTTATCTTAGCACGTACTCATTTTATCATCTCACATCATCGCAAGAAGGGTGAGTACAGTAAAGATATTTGGAGAGAGACAACATTCATATAACTTTTATTACAATATATTGTTATAATTGTTCTATTTTATTGGTTATTGTTGTTAATCTCTTACTACGTCTATTTCATAAATTAAACTTTATCATAGGTATGTATGTGTATAGGAAAAAACATAGTATATATAGGGTTTGGTACTATCTGCGGTTTCAACCATCCTTGAACATACTCCCTACGGATGAGGGGGGCTACTGTATGTTATATTATTTACACTGAACCCCTGTATAATGAAACAAGAAATAGAGTCGGACATACAGCAACCAAAGAAAACCTCAAGTATTTATCACTGAGTGCCCACATGTCAGGGAACATGAAAGCAACATGCACAGGAGACAAGACTCTGCACTCAAGGAGTCTGAAATTTAGCAAAATGCAGAAAAAGTGTGAAGTGTGTGTGGTGGGGCTGCCAAGAACTAAGACATGAAAACAATTCATGAATATAAAAGAATGAAACTGCTAAGTATTAAACTATAAAACATAAACAATAATACATTTAGAGAAAGATAATAATTGCCTTGAAAATAGAAACAGGCATTGAACTGGGCCTCAAAGAAGTAGAACAGCATTTGAAGTGCTGTATCCTTAAATTTTTTCATAATGAAATACTGAAGGCAAATGCACGCAAAAAGTGATCTGAAAGAGAACTGACTCAGAAAAAGGAAAATAAATGAAATAATAAGTAGAGGGGAAAACGTTCCACGAAGTAAAACTTAACCAACAACCATATACCCTGTATATCAATAAAGATAATAAATATTATTTTGATTAGTCTCATTCCATTATTTGAGGAAGAATAGGAGTGTTGTAATCACACTTCCATAATGAGACAAACAAAATTTTGCTTAGCAACAAAACTATGCAAGGACAGCTGAGATTTCCTGATTCCCAGTCCTATCATCTACCCATTATCCTACACACAACTTTACATGGTAAGTATTTTACAAAGAACTGACTTCATTATCAACCTCAATCTCCTATAACAACCCAAGTATTAATGCTATAGCCACTATAAAAAAGAAACAATACCCATTTTTGATTAAGTATGATAAAACACACAATAGCCAAATGGGTCTCACTTAAGACCATGAAACTTTCATGACTCGAACCATGGTCTTTCCAGTAAACTGAGATATGCTACCATTCTAACATGTCCTCTAACCAGCGGGCCATTCTAATGGTCAGTGAAAGGGAGAATGATGCTCGGGCAGCAAATTTCACAGCTAAAGTTATGGTATCAAGGAATTCCTATACAGAATTTTTTCAGTTTTATCTAAATTATTTGGGTTGTAAGCTGACAACTACATAAATAGGGATTAAAAATCAAAGAAGGGGGGCGCCTGGGTGGCTCAGTCGGTTGAGCGTCCGACTTCAGCTCAGGTCATGATCTCGCGGTCCGTGAGTTCGAGCCCCGCGTCGGGCTCTGGGCTGATGGCTCAGAGCCTGGAGCCTGTTTCCGATTCTGTGTCTCCCTCTCTTTCTGCCCCTCCCCCATTCATCTCTGTCCCAAAAATAAATAAACGTTAAAAAAAAAAAATCAAAGAAGGGGCACCTGGCTGGCTCAGTCACTAAAGTACATGACTCTTAATCTCGGAGTCCCCCCACACTGGGAGTAGAGATTACTAAACAAACAAACAAACAAACTTGAAAAATGCTTAATATGGGAGTAGAGATTCCTAAATAAATAAACTTGAAAAATTAAAAAGAAAAATACTTACTATACCTAAATGAAACACTGTAAAATAATATTCATGAAATGCACAAGTTATTATGCCATATGGTTATTAGTCACAGACTTATAAGCTTTCTCAAAAATTATAATATTACTTTTTATACCTAAACTTTTCCCTTCTCTAAACTAATATGATTTTATTAGCTTCCCCACATCTATAAATGATATCCATTCTTACTAGTGTATCCCAAACTAGATTAACATTCCTCACAAACTGAAAAACACTCACCGGTCCAGCAGGAGTCATGGTCCCTTATGTTCTCTCTTACTTTCTTCTGTTTCTCCAGTCTCCAAAGCAGAAGATTCTCAATGCTTCCCCATTACACTGCCACCTGAAACACCCCTGAGCAGTAGCCAGAAGCTCCCTCCTCCATCCACAGAAATCCACCACTGAATTAATTGATCTCATTTACTTAGTATACAAAGGGTATGGGGCGTCTGGGTGGCTCAGTCGATTGAGTGTCCAACTAGATGTCGGCTCAGGTCATGATCTCACAGTTTGTGGGTTCAAGCCCCACACTGGGCTCTGCACTGACTAGACAGAGCATACTTGGGATTCTCTGTCTCCCCCTCTCTCTGTCCCTCCCCTGTTCATGCTTACTCTTTAAAATAAATAAACTTTTTAAAAAGCAACAGGTATAATTAAGTTTCCTTTCAATATTTTTATGTGTGTTTATGTGTGACTGAGAGGAGCAGGGAAAAGAAGTCTTGAAAGGAGGCACAAGAAGAGCCAAGGACAACCTTCAGCCCTCTAAAGTAGCTGTGACATAGTACACAAAGCAATGTACCTGGAGTAGAGGACCAGAGTCTTAATCCCAGATCTGCCACTTTACTACATCTTAGTTGAGTGACCTCCTTCTAGTATTTCAACTTGCCATGTTTAGCCTCCAATAGCACATCTTGGGAACTACTTGAACTTAGCAGAGTCTTTGATGATGATGATGATGATGATGATGACGACGACAACGACGAGGACGACGATGACGACGACAATGATGATAAAGCAAAAGGAGAAGAAGCAGAAGCAGCAGAGGTAAAAGAAATAGAAACATAGAAATAGAAATAGATATGGTGCAGCTGATGGTGATAGTAGTAAGCTTCAGGAATTGGTCAACATTTGAAGGCTACAGTATCAAGAGACGGGAGGATCCTATGATTCTGGTAACTGACTTTAAAAAAGCATGAATTGTTGTGTAAACTATAATTTAAAATCGTATTTACTTAATCAACATTTATATACTGTTTATTATATGTATCACTAACTACTCTAAGCACTTTACAATTTATTTAATCTTCATAATAACCTTTTGTCATAGGTACCAATATCCCCATTTTACAGATGGAGAAACTGAAACACACAGGTATTAAATTACTTAGCCAAGTTACTCAGCTAAGGGGTGGAGTCAGGATTCAAATTCAGGTAATCTGACTCTCAAATCCATGCTTACTCACTCCACTAAGCAGCTATGTAGCTGTGGATGGATTATTTCCACTTACTTCTGGATATATTGTCTGATTTTTAGCACACATCTTTCCGCGTACATCTGTCTTAGATTAACGTTTAACATTTTATTCTCTGAACCTATCAGTAAGGAAATAATAGTGGGTATCAAGAACAAACCAGAAACTGAGATCATTGTTTAGTCAATCATATTCACAAAGTCAATAATAATAACAATTACTAAAGCACTAGTCTTCCAGGAATTTATTATTTTTAGTTTTCTGAAAATATATCAGTTCATGTGTCATGCACATACACAAACACACAGAATATGGACATGAACATGTATTAAATTATTAGTCTGTTTCAATGATCATGTGTTAGACTAGTTGAATATCTGACCAACAAAATATACCCTCCTAATGGATACAGTTAGAAAGCATTTAATTTTAGGAACATTTCACTGATAATTCTAAAAAAGTCTACATAAACTTCCGTATCTTACTAAAAATTAAATTATACAATTTTTAATTGCTACCACCACAAAGTTTTATCTAATAGATGAGTATAGTATTAACATTAGTCTCATTAAATATATTTAATAGTTCTTAATAGTATTATACCTTGTTAAAATAATTTCCCCTAAAGAACACATATCAGCACTTCCCAAATTTATAAGCACAATTATATTTGTAGTACCATTCTAAAATATTGTATAAACTAGAAAGAGGACTAAAAGTTAACTGTAACTTTACAAAGGACCTGAGATCAAACCAAATGTTATACAACCCAATTAAATCAACAAAATCAAATATATTCTTTGGAACACAGAACCACAAACCAAACTTCTGGAAGTCTTATTAACATTAAGACAATAAACTAAATTTGAAACAATTCCCAGAAGTGTTAATGCTAGATGTGACTCTTCTCCATGAGGAGAAATTTATACAAAATAAGCATGTCTTAAAAGCCAACTCAAACAGTGTTAGGGTGAAAATAAAAGACATCTGAAGACAACTTTACTAACATTAGGAAAAAATTTTAGGTTAAAGTAGTATAAAAAGATTAATTGAAGAATATACGAAGAGAAAAGAAAACTTAATGAAACAGAACGGGTAGGAGTGTTCTTATTAACCAAAGATGAAAATAACAAAGAAACAACAACAAAAACAAAAATCGAGGAACTCATGTGCAGAAACATTTTTTGGAATTTGCATTGAAAATTAACAATACAGAGTAATCATCAGAAAATACGAGGTCCCATCTAAAGCCTAAAAGAACATATATCACATTTTTCTGTGCATATTCAATTAAGACTTTTCCTCCACTACAAATACACAAAAGGTTTTTGTTGGTACAATTTACTATGCCTATTCTCAGCCCTAGGATATTTTTTTTACCCAATCTCAAATTGGAAATGGGATGCTATCTGTCCTCAAAATGTCGAGTTACTGGCAGAAACACGGTTCCATGTCTAATAAAACTTTCATGCTCCACTACAAGTCTTTTAAGTGGTATTCTCGTTTATGTGTAACTAAGACCACCTGTGTATTTTAAAATATAAACAAAAACTTATGGGATATACTGTTTACTGATTCAATGGATCTGAATTTTCCCCTAGTCTCAGAATACAATCTTAGCACTTATCACTAAACCCTACTGTTAAACAGATTAATTCATATTATATGTATCTCTCATTTCATGGAAATTAGTTTTCCAAGGTTAGCTACACAGTGAATTCTACTTTCCCACCACTGAAAAAGCAGACAAATGTTCCCACAGAAATATACTCCCAATATATAAGCCAAAAACTGTCTCCTGCAAAGGAAGGTTGATACTTCCTTTGCTCCCATTTCCTTACTGGTAATATCAGGTACCATATGACATCCAGTACCTTTTAGGAATGGAAAGTGGAAATGTGTTAAGAGTTGGAAGATTTCTACAACCAGATGCACAACTTAGGAAGCATGGAATTAGAACTGGTTGTCCATTTACTCACATCAGACTCTGTGATTCTACTCTGATGATGAAGGGAAAGTTTTATGTGTGTGTTTTTAAAGTTATAATAATATGCATTAAACCAAAAAAGACATTTTTACATTATAAGAACTTTTCTACCTGAAAAAAATGTATTTTGTAATGGGATGCCATTGTTAATATAGTAGACAGGGTATTTTCCTCTATAAATTACACTTTGTTTCATTAGTCTTCCTAAATAAACTCTCATTTCAGTCTCCTAAATAAACTCTCATTTCAGTTCCCCAGATCTATGCTTTAAATTCCTTTAGAAGCTCTGTATCTTAAAAAATTAGTAAAAACTTTTAATACTATTTTCATGGCGGGGGGGAGGCAAAAAACCCTTGGCAATCTTATTTCTATAAAATAGCTAAATTCTGAGCCCCAGGGGTGAAGGAGGAATTGAGAACCTATCCTTTCACTCTGCTTCCTCCCCTGAACCACCATTCCCTATCTCATTCCTAGCACTCAAGAGGAAAATGGAGAAACACTGCTCCACCACTTTGGCCACTTCCTACTAATTACTTCTGCCCAAACTCCTCTTAGGAACCCAAATGGAAATCCATTACCATCACTGCAGAGGCTCATGATATCTAATAAACATACTGAGGAAGGCCGTTGATGCTCCTCTTTACACACAGTAGAGGCAACTGCAACACTTATTGGCAGCCATGCAATGAGGACTGTCTGTGGCAAGCAGAATTGTAAGATCCAAGATTTCTGCTTCCCAGCGTATATACCCTGCATAATCCATGGGACTGTGTATATGATAGGATTTCAGTCCCATGATTAGGTTAACTTTTAAAAAGTTGACTTTAAGAAAAAGTGATTATCCAGGTAGGCCTGAGCTAGCCACAGAAGTCCTTTAAAACTAGGTGTAGAAATAAGACAGAGAAGCCAGGGAGATTGGAGGGTGAGACAGACTAGACATGAGGGATATTCTCCATAGCTGGCTTTGAAGATGGAAAGGGTCATGTGGCAAAGAATGTAACAGCAGTATCTATGAGCTAAGTGTGGCTCCTACTTAACAACCAGCAAGGAAATGGGATCTCAGTCCCCCAACTGCGAAGAAATGAGTTCTGCCAACAATCTGAGCTTTGGAAGATCCTCCAGACAAGAACTCAGCCCAGATGACAACCTGATTTCAGCTTTGTGATACCCTCAGTAGACAATCCAGCCACACTGTACCCAGACTCCTGACATACAGAACCGTGAGTTAATAAATGAGTGTTGTTTTAAGCAGAGTTTGTGGTAATTTGTTACACAGCAATAGAAAACTAATATAGGGGCTCCTGGGAGGAAAAGGGTATAGGCTGCTACTGCAGCAGGTTTCCTTTTACCAATAGCAGCACCACAGCAGGAAGACCTGACAGAACATAAATTTGCCTGAAATCTAAAGAGGGTCACCATAATGCCGAACATGCTTGGAAACTGGAAACTGCCCTGCTTTCATTTCCTTCATATTTATCAGTACCAGACTATTTATATTAATTTGTTTGCTGTTTGTTTTATTCACTGGAATGAAAGCTCCATCAGAACAGGGGTATGTCTTATTCTCTGGTACATATCCAGTACCTTAAAAAACGCCTGGCACATAGGCAGGCAGTAAGTATTTCCTGAATGAATAGCCCACAACCCAAATTGACAGTAAATTGTTACATGAGGTTTCTTAGAAGAAGAAACTGAAATAACTACATTACCAACTGGATACAGAGCACCCAGCAAAGTCCATCTTAACAAATAATTTCCCTTTAATACAAAGGATATATGTTTATACATAGTTGTTTCCCATATGCTTTCATAGACGCCTAAACCGATATAATCCATTAAAGAATGTTTGTAGCCTGGTAAATATATCAACAATAATAGAATGGCATTTGAGTAAACAATGTGATCATGAAATCCCAACATAAAACTGCTGAGGAATTTACTTTCAGTTGATGGGGCCAATTCAAATCCTTGCCTCTTCTGACACAACTACCCCACACTCTGGAGAGCCAAAGTTGAAGAATCCTGATAGGCTTGAAGAAGCTCAGAGCCAGAAAAATCTCCAGGTAAGCAGTATATTTCTACAGAGTGGATCACATTTCCATCTGGTTTCTTTGTTGTAATCAATCGAATGCTGCTCAAAATAAATTTAAAATAAGTTTAAAAGCCCTCATACAATAATACAAAAGAAGTGTCTTAGTAATTACGCTTCCACTAGATACAGACTACAGACTCTGGCACTTTCAAAGAGCATATAATGGCAAAAGAGATACCCGGTTCTCTTTTAACACATTTCTTTTCTGCCAGAACCAATTACTTCTACAGCAGTTCCCAACTTAAACACAGTACATTCCAAAAAATGATTTCTTGGTTGGCTGCTTGGGAGTCATGAGTGTCTTTTTGCCCCACAGAATCACTGTTACACTGGTGGTTAGGTGATGCGGTACTATACTTCAGGTATGTTACAGGGTTTTGTGGCCTGGCAACTACTGCTATGTGTTTTGTCTACTACTATTTCATCTCATTCCTTAAAAGAGGGCAAGGGACTGAGGCTGTATCATCACACGTATTAATTTAATGAGTTTTCTTAAGTACTGAAATTCCTAAATAAGCCTTTTTTTAATTTAAAATGGTTAATCTTAAATCAGAACCACCAAATTCGGCTTGAAATTAAGTATGGAAAGCACATGGTCTACTTAGATATTCTTTAAAATAAATTTTATAATGCAGAGAACAAAGTACTATCATAGGTAATTCACAGAATGATTTTATTATTATAAATTCAAAGAACTTCTGAAATATGTTCAGAGTTCAAGGACAAACTTTCATTTTAAGGATAACAAAAATAAAAGTGAAGAGTTAATACACTAGTTTCACTGACCCCCCAAAAGTAAAAAGAACTTCATATCCGTGACCAGTGTTGGTTCATACCCTGGAATATGACTCAGAGACAAAAACTCTGCATAAGAACTATTTTACAAAATTTTCCCTATCCCTACGAAGACATACAATCAAATTTTCTCAAAATAGGATCTAAAAAGGGGGAAGGGGAATTCTTCTCTAGAGGAACAGTAATTATAAGCACACACGTGTATACATGTATATGTGTCATGTATTTGTGTGTATATATGGCAGCCTAATTCATGTTTACACCTGGGCCTACAGATTTCATTTACTGAATCATTACTACAGACGTAACTAGTCTGCTAAAAATCTCTGTCACAAGAATAAGAACGCGACCAAAGTAATGTTCTAACAGTTACTCATTTCAAAGCCAGGAATGGATTTTCCTAATGATTGTCTTGTATCTTCTCCACATGTTCGTTCACTATTTATACCCCAGATATAACTTGCTAGCACACCAAGAAAGTATTTTATCAATCTCTACGTGTTTGCCAATGAGAAGTGGCTGAATCCAGATATATGAGAATCATCAGAATGCAGAAACTTCTTGGTGTGCATTAAACAGACAACACCGCATCTTGATACGTAAGTTATCAAAAACCTTTCCTTGATTTTTCGACAGCATCACACATACCTTTTTGAAACTCTCAAAGACTTACAGGACATCATCGCTCTCTCCTGGTTCTCATTTGTCTGACCACTAGCTGCCTGTATTTCCACAGCAGATTCCTCTTCCTGTGCCACACCTCAGCGTTTCCCAAAGCATGGGATATATACCACAGTACGTGGCACATATATAATAATGAATCACTTCATGAGAAAGTTATTAGCTTGTCAAACCCTCGGGCCGTCTAATTACAAAGTCTTACTGTTTTTTCATTTCATTTGTTTTTTTTTTTTTACACTGAGTAGACTTAAACTCAGAGGATTTAACAGGCAACAATATCTAGCTAAAATTTAATACCATCAATTTTGGCATCATCACTTTCATTTTTGCATTGCTAATTGCTTAAAGCAAGTGATATTCATTTGCCATTTTTACTACCAATGTAAGGTTTCCCTTTAAAATAAATGTACTTAAGTAAGAGAGTCATTTAAAGAACAAGTAAGGAAATAACTGTATTTTCAAGTGGTCCTCAAAAAACTGATGTGTCAGAAACACTGTTCTGACCAGAAATGTGGCTATTTCTAAACTCAATTCTTTCTCTACATTTTCTCACTGTGATCACCTCAAATACTCAGCTAAGCTCCAGATTTCAACTTAAGATATTGTGCCAGCACATCTAATTCAATACCTCCAAATAAAACCCATTCTCTTCTGGATCACTCTATCACTACCAATACCACTTCCAACTTCACCATCAAAAGCTAGCCAAATTCCCCTTTACCATTAGTCATACAATCTCAAAACCTAGGCATTAACTTTGTCTATTCACTGAATTCCAGCAGTTGCCACTTCATTCCACAAACACCTGTTGGGTTCCTGCTGCATATGAAATAAAATCATGTCATCTTAGAAAGTCAGTTCTTTAAAAACTTCATAACCTATGAGAAGAGAATCTGGCCTTCTGGGCTCTTTCTCCAAAATTTGGTGTGGAGAGGCACACAGGAGGATGTAAGATGAGACAGAACTAAAAAGGGATGCCTGAGAATATTAAAAGTGGTTGTATTTCTAAATGATAGAAATAAAAGTAAGTAGCACCTTCTTATTTTTCTGTATTTATACATTTACTATATTTTTATGATCAAGAAAAAAATACATTCCAAAAAATGTTCTCATCCAGACTTATTTACCCATTCCTATTCAAGCATCCTAGTTCAGACTCTCATTATGTCCTCTTGCCCGGCCTCTAACCTGACCTTTGTGAAGGCTGCTGCCCAATACATCATACATATGGTTGTGAGAATAATACTCCTGAAAAGTTACCTTTACTAAATTACTCTTCTGTTCAACAACTTTTAATGGCTCTCTATTGCCTATAACAAGAGTTACCTACTCTAGTAGCTTTTTAGGGATTACTATAATCTAACCCCAGTCCTATCAATATAAAAGAGAAAAAGGGTATTATCACAAGTCAAATATTAATGCTTTATCAGAAAGTTAAATGTAAGTTGAAACTATTTAAGACCCCAAATCTGGCACGCTATTCATAATTCTGCAGGCACCATTTTCTCAATATTCCTAAAATTCAAGGTTTTATTATATACTCAATTTTTGAACGACTCCATTTTCGAGAACTACGCCAACAATACAGATTGAGTTCAGCATGCAAACTACAGTCCAGTCAAAAGGTATTAATGGATTTATCCATACAACGAGGATATACTTATACTGAAGGAGAGATATGAGAAAATAATTAATGGAATTTCTAATGTTATAAAATCAATACTAGCAGGAAAATGCTAGGTCACCAGGCACAAAATAAATTAAGCTGAATATATTCAATGTATAGGTTTTGCTCTAAGTCTCCATTAGTTTGAAGCAACTGGTATCTTTGTTCTGTAACATATCACCTAACGGTTCTAAACTCTGGAATATTTAGAAGGTATTTACTTAGCGCTTTTCTTATTAGTCCCTTTTGCCCAACAGCATGCCTTCTGGGCTGAGAGATAAAGTTGCAAAAAGCTCCTGCTCATACTGTTCTCCAACTCCCAAGGAACATCTAAATGCCTAGGGGATTCAGTTCTTACATCATTTCCAGAGAATATTAAATCAAAACCTAGAAGCCAAAGCGTGGGAGAACTTTCTCAGATGTAAGAATTAAATGCCAGGTAAGAACTTTGAAAATCCTGAGATTGATTGACTCCTTAAATTTTGTGCCTTAGGTGCCTCCTTGTTCTACCCTAGTAGTGGCCCAAGTAGAGCCAGGGATACTGCTGAACATCCTTAATGCACAGGACAATCCTTCACAACAAAAAACTACTGCCCCAAATGTCAATAGTGCTAGAGTTAAGAAACCTTGGTGTAGGGGTGCCTGGGTGGCTCAGTCGGTTAAGCGTCCGACTTCAGCTCAGGTCATGATCTCGCGGACCGTGAGTTCGAGCCCCGCGTCGGGCTCTGGGCTGATGGCTCAGAGCCTGGAACCTGCTTCCGATTCTGTGTCTCCCTCTCTCTCTGCCCCTCCCCCGTTCATGCTCTGTCTCTCTCTGTCTCAAAAATAAACATTAAAAAAAAAAATTAAAAAAAAAAAAAAGAAACCTTGGTGTAAATGAAAGAACCCTGTTAGAATCCCAACTCTACAACTTATTAGCTAAGTGACCTTCAGCAAATTATATAACCTCTCTAAGACAGTTTCCTCATGTTTAAAATGGACATCATGTTTATGCCAAAGGATTTAGGAGGATAAACTGACACAGAACCTGTTAGACACCTAAAAATGTTAGCTTCCATTCTTCAGAGAGAGAGTACAAAAACCTCTATCAGAAGCAGAGCTCTGGCACTCTCAAAGATAATTCCAAAGTTATGAAAGACACATGGTACCGTAATTGATTTGTTTTCTCAATCTCCTATCAAAGTCGAAGCAACTTAGAGACTTTAAAGGCAGAGTCCTTAACTTTGCATCCTCAGCCTCTAGAACAAAGTAAACTTTGGGTAAATATCTGTTAAGTGGACAAATAGGCAAATAAGTTCTAAGTATCTACCCACAACAAGGCATTCATTGCACTGCACTGGGGGAACTACCAAAGAATATAAGAAAACGTAATTCTTGTACTGCAGGAATTTAAAAATAGTAAGAAATACCTAACAAAATATACAGATACGTTTCATGGAATAGGCACTCAAAAAAAGCTCATGGGATGATGGGTAAAATTTGCATAAATGCTAAGGCCACAAATGAATATTAATTGCATGCACACAAAACTTAGAATTAAATAGATTTAATCAGGGAAAGGCCTATTTTTAATTAGTATAATCCTTCAGAGTACATGCAGCTAATATCTTCCAAAGGCAATGAAATGGTACACTTAAAGAACAAACATCAAAATGACAAGTGCCATCATTTGTCCTTTTAGCAATACTCGGCTAAATTTCATAATTCATATGATGGTAGCATATTTAAACATATTCAAAGGCGACTTTAAGCAGTTTTTTTAAACCACATTAGATTTTAATGGAAGCTTATCAAATTCCTAACATCCACAATCCATCTTAATTATCCTAAATGGTCTGAGACAGAGTAAGACCAAAAGGGCTGATGCCCGAATGTCTGAGTACTTTGCTAAAAAGGCTGAGCTCCAGCATACCCAAAGTGTGTTAGAAGCAAGTTTTAAAATGCACAAATGTAACAATTATTTTTAAACCAACAATTTTAGAAAAATAGCAGTTCCTATCTAAAGCTTATATAAATATAAGACACTGGGTTTGCAAATGTCAGCAGAGTTTTAAGATCCCTTTCTAAAGTAATAGTCTCCTGTTTTGCTTGGTATCTTAATTTGCCTTTAGTTTCAAAACTAAGCTTGCCAACACTATTCCTCTCAAAACCTCAGGAATTCCATTACTAGTTTTAAGCTAAATTAAAGGAAAATAGACGTATTCAACCCATGGCAGAAGTATGCACAAAGTGTTTGTTGATGCTCATAAATAGACTGAGAAATTTAGACATGTCTGAAGGACAACGGCTGTATAGTCAACTGTTTTGCTCCACCATGGAACCAAATAGAAAGAGAATTATTGCTACACTTCAAGTTAGACCAGCCCAGATACCTTTAAACCAACTGGGATATAATAGAACAGTCTCTTTAAGTCAGAGCCTTTGTGTACACTTTCTCTTCAGGGAAGAATGGTTGGAGTACCCTTAAAGAAATCCACACGTAACCAAGATGTCACTGACTGTCCTCTCCCCCAGAACAATGCTTAAAATGCCTTCAACATTGCCCACTCACTTGCCTCCAAAAAAAATATGAAAGATTAAAAAAAAAACAAAAACTATAAATGCTTTACAGATGGTTCTTTGTCTTATCACTAGAAATCTTTTCTATTCCACTTTCCTATTCTCAGACTCTATAAACCTTCTGACAATTACAGACATTTTCACTCTTCATCCCCCTCCATCACCTCCATCAAGTCTCAATTCATCTCAACTTACCTGAATTCCAGGTATCAGGACCTCCTGAATGGTACTAGTAAAAGGAAAGTTACTAAGAAGGAAAAGGAAGGAAAATCCTATCTTTTCCTCTTCCCAGCTCCCTCCCTCACCAGGTCCCAGCACAGCCAGGTAGCAACAAATGAAAGGACTTTCCATTTGTTGCTGCTACCAACTTGAAGTTCATTCTACTGTAGTATCCAGTTCCAGGTAATGGAAATCACAACACAGCTCCATTAAGATAGGGATGCAGCAGAATGAATGAATTTCCACCAGTATTATCGAAGTGTTTCAAATATATTGCGATATAATAGGTTATCATTTTTGTATGGCTTGACCTAGTAAGCGAAACACCATTTTTATGCGACTTATTGGAAAAATAGGCTTCCAATTCCAAATTCCTTTTTTTTTTTTTTTAACTCACCCATCCCCTAGCCAAAACCCTTTTTAAACAATTCATTTACAAGATAGAGGCTACCTACGTTAAAAGAGTAAAATTACAAAGACTGCTAGTAATTAAAACAATACATTTTGGCAAAGTAAACAAGTGAATGTCGTCAGTAGTTTGTGCAATGCGAGTAATCAGTTTGCAATCACCTAATTAATAAAAATAAGGAAAATAAATCTAGTTATAAATAGCATATAACCAATCAGTGATCATACTTCTACAAACATTGCCTTATAAAACTAATACTATAACTTCAGAAAGGAATACACCAAGAACAATTTTGCAGTATTTATCAAAAATCTTGGGGACACGTGGGTGGCTCAGTTAGCTGGGTGTCCAACTCTTCATTTCACTGCAGGTCATAATCTCACAGTTCCTGAAATGGAGCCATGCCGACAGCACGGAGCCTTTCTCTTCTCTCTCTCTCTCTGTCCCTCCCCGCCTTTTCTCTGAAGATAAATAACCAATTAAAAATAACTTTTTTGGGGGGCGCCTGGGTGGCTCAGTCAGTTAGGCGTCCGACTTCAGCTCAGGTCACGATCTTGCAGTCGGCGAGTTCGAGCCCCGCGTCGGGCTCTGGGCTGATGGCTCAGAGCCTGGAGCCTGCTTCCGATTCTGTGTTTCCCTCTCTCTCTGCCCCTCCCCCATTCATGCTGTGTCTCTCTCTGTCTCAAAAATAAATTAAAAAAAAAAAACGTTAAAAAATAAAAATAACTTTTTTCTTACAAAAAACATTTTTTAAGTTTATCTACTTTGAGAGAGACAGAGACAGCACAAGTGGGAGAGGACAGAGAGGGAGAGAGAGAATCCCAAGCAAGCTCCATGCTGCCAGTGTAGGGCCCAACTCAAGGCTTGAACTCATGAAACTACGAGATCATGACTTGAGCCAAAGCCAAGATGGAACACTTAACCAACTGAGCCACCAACGCACCCCAACATTTAAAAAAAGTGTAATGCATATATGCATATATATAATGCATACACACACACACACACACACACACACACACACACACACACATAGTACTGGCAAAGAAATTCCACGTCTAAAACTTAAAGTACGGGATATATTTGCAAAGGAGTGAAATATGCATACAATACTCAACCACCACATTATTTATAAAAGAAAAGATGGGTGGCTCAGTTGGTTAAGCATCCTACTCTTGATTTCAGCTCAGGTCATGATCTCAAGGTTCATGAGTTTGAGCCCCCCATGGGGCTCTGCACTGACAGTGTGGAGCCTGTTTGGAATTCATTCTCTCTCCCTCTTTCTCTCCCCCTCCCCTGCTTGCATGCTCTCTCGCTCTCTCTCTCTCTCTCAAAATAAATAAATAAACTCTTAAAAAAAAAAAAAATTACAGGGGCGCCTGGGTGGCTCAGTTGGTGAAGCATCTGGCTTCGGCTTAGGTCATGATCTCATGGTTCAGGGGTTTGGGCCCCACCCAGCTGTGCTGACAGCTCAGAGCTTGGAGCCTGCTTCAGATTCTGTGTCTCCCTCTCTCTCTGCCCCTCCCCCACTAGTGCTCTGTCTTTATCTCAAAAATAAATTTTAAAAAGTTTTTTTAATTAAAAGATAGAAAACAAGCTTAATGCCTACCAAAAAGGGAATTTATAGTATATTCAATACAATGGATATTATGCAGCTAATAAAGAGTGAATATGGTTGTAAATGTAGAAAACTTGCTACAAACAGCAATTGCCTCAGGGGAAGGAACCTGATAGACAGGGAGGTAGAAGACTTGCTTTTTACAATAAACCCTTTTGTACCTTTAAATTTTGGATCTGTACACATATTGCCCTTTTGTTAAAAATTAAGAACTTCAAATTCATTAAGGAATTTAGACAATTCTCCCTGATCCTCTGACACATAAATAGTTCTACCTCCTCATCTGTAGGCAGTGTTAACTAAGAATCTATGCTGCTAGAAGTTACCCAATAACCAACGTTCTCATTTCCTCCTTGGTGAGAAGATGCACCACTATGGCAACTTTGCACCAGTCAAAACAAAGTACAATAGGTGATGAAATAGATGAGGAATTTATCTCACCCAAAAGCAACCTTGATTACAGAAATAAAACTGGATGTAATATAATTTTGTCAGCACTGTGTGTCATCAAAAGAAGGAAGAAAAAAAAAAACTGGCTGGAATTCCTGGTTAAGGTCTAGATCTCAAATGGCTATATCACCAGAAATATTTAGTGAAGAATCTAAGAAATGCCAAAATCATTTGAATCCAAAAGGCAGTTAAAAAACAGGGAAGGGGGGGAAGGGGAAGACAAAGACAAAGTCGTGGCGCAGTAAGTTTCAAGTGCCAAAATAACAAACTTTTAAGATATCGTTTTTAATGGAATTTTTCTCTTTATCTCTTAAATTCCAAGTAACATTGAACACAGCAGTCCCTCAGTAATCAAAACTCAAGAAATTGAAAGAAACAGTTCAAACTCTTTCTCAAGCTAATTTTTAAATGTTGTTCCTTAATATGATTTTTGCTACTAGATGAAAAGAACAATTAACACAACAGCAGCTAATACTAATCTGATCCCCTCTTCTTCCTCTGCTTCAAAAGTTTATTATAATCTGACCGTTCGATTATAAAACCAGAAAACTAGGAAAAAAATCTTGAAAGGGGAGTGAAGTATATAACATGGTAATATTTAGAAAGAGGATCATATTTATTTTTTGTAAAATAAAAAATCCTTTTATGGGGTCTCTTGTTAACAACACTGACTTCCATTTAAGCACACAGCTATATTGCTATGTACCATTCCAAATTTAGACTTCATGA
Source organism: Neofelis nebulosa (assembly GCF_028018385.1). Lineage (NCBI taxonomy): Eukaryota > Metazoa > Chordata > Mammalia > Carnivora > Felidae > Neofelis > Neofelis nebulosa. Next base: position 48,035,212 of record NC_080789.1, read on the forward strand.
TCTGTTTAAAACAAAACAAAAAATCAAACTAAATAGCACAAAGGCTTGTTGTCATAACCAATTAGCCTAACGAGGTCTAGACTATATCTAGTAAATGAAAGATGCTAGCTAGCATATCAAAAATAATCTATACATTCCTTTACCAGGTTCAAATATTCAAACAACAAACTAACTCATGAAATAAAGATATACTTAAAAAAACAGGAAGTAGGGATGCCTGGGTCAGCTGAGCATCTGACTCTCGATTTTGGCTCAGGTCATGATCTCATGCTTCATGAGATCAAGCCCTGCGTTGGGCTCTGCACCGGCAGTGTGGAGCCTGCTTGGGATTCTCTCTCTCTCTCCCTCTCTCTCAAGATAAATAAACATAAGAAAGAAAGAAAGAAAGAAAGAAAGAAAGAAAGAAAGAAAGAAAGAAAGAAAGAAAGAAAGAAAGAAAGAAGGAAGGAAGGAAGGAAGGAAGGAAGGAAGGAAGGAAGGAAGGAAGGAAGGAAGGAAAGAAAGAAAGAAAGAAAGAAAGAAAGAAAGAAAGAAAGAAAGAAAGAAAGAAAGAAAACAGATAGTAAAAAGTGCCTCATCATTATTATGCAGAGTTTAAATATATCTTGACATTTACAAAATGGACAAGAATATTACCAACTGACAATGTTCACTTTTATTCTAAATTATTTTACATTTATTATGGCTCGAGTGTCTGAGGTATTTGATATACACTCAAAGAGTACTGCTAATCATAATATTAATTATAATCATATCAAACTCAGGGATCAACAACTGAACAAATACATATTTAAATTCATGTCAATGGTTTCCTATCTTGAGTCAAGGACCACCTAAAGTAAAACTGAGACCTCCTTATTTTCAAGGTTTAAAAATTGCCTAATAGTCTCATATACTACCTGAAATACAGCTCTCTATGCTAACTGAAAAAAAAAAAAAAATTTCTATTTGTAATGCTGGAATTAAAACTCAATGTGGTAACACCAATTATCTCATAATGATCAGAAGCCCTGCTTGTAGTTATAGTCTTCAGTAATAAAAATAGAAAACCCAATGAATTATTTTGTAATACATGCATTTTACTTTGTGGGAAAACTTTTTTGGACTCTAACATCTGAAAACTAATGGAAATAAGGGTATTTTAAGGTTTGTTTGATGTTTTTTTTTTTCTGTTCTAGAAAAGCAAAATGCAAACTAAAAATACATATCAGACTCTAAATATTGACAAACATTTATCAGCAAAAGGCTTATGTGTTCTTGGCGAGGACAGAAAGACACCCATGAATTACAAGAAAATATCTTCTTCTTTAAATCCTAATAGCTCAATTGATATTTCATGAAATAACAAGTAATGACATGGATAAAGATGACTGATCAGATCCCAAATTATGAAGGAAATTTAACAGAAGGGAGAGAAAAGTTTATGTCTGTGTTCTCTACTCCACTTTTCCCTTTTACAGTGTTTAATTTCACGATTACCTCAGCTGTTACAACACAAGATCTTAGCCATATTTCTCAAATATACACATCCAATATCAGGATGTATATATCAAATAAAACAAATATTATAAGCCTAATTTTCACCTGGGAATGCACTCTTGTTTTTTACATAGTACAAAAGAAATACTAAAGTGCAACGTGAAACTAGGACCCAAGAAGTAGAATAATTGTAAAACCATGACCCCCAAGCATGACCCGAAGACCACCCAAGAGTACTCATTGAACTGGGTAAACCAGATGACCTGCAAGGCATCTAGCACCTGCGCAATTAAGAGGACACTCTATATTTGAATCTATACAGACTCCAGGTACAAGTCCTGGGCTCTACCACTTATTATTTGCCTGACCTTGGGAATGTTACTCAACTCTCTGAGGCCTCAGCTTTCTCATCTATAAAATGGAAATAAGAATGCTAATTCAGGGCGCGCCTGGGTGGCTCAGTCGGTTAAGCGTCCAACTTCAGCTCAGGTCATGATTTCACGGTCTTGAGTTCAAGCCCTGCGTCGGGCTCTGTGTTGACAGTTCAGACCCTGGAGCCTGCTTCGGATTCTGTGTCTCCCTCTCTCTCTCTGCCCCTCCCCTGCTCATGCTCTGTCTCTCTCTGTCTCAAAAATAAATAAAAACATTAAAAAATAATAATAAAAAAAAATTAAAAAAAAAAAAGAATGCTCATTCAGGAGAAACTCTTTCAATAGGCCTTTACCTTATCATAACTTACAGAAATAAAGCCCTCCAAGCCCTCTATAAACCACTCCCTGATGCCCACCACAGGCTGACCACTTGCACCTGGTACAGTCTTCCAAGTAGACCACTTTCTTGGCATGCCCCCACCCTTCTGCTCTCAACAAATGAGCTGGACGCTTAACAAGAGCCGGCTGTTTCTCACAGATTATGAGGGCGAAAGGGGTGGTTTTCTCTGAAAATTATGTTGAAAAGTTCAAAAAGATTCAAAGGCTAATTGTTTTCTTAAAAGTTATTATGGAATTAGGTGTATATAAAACAGCTTTAAAAGAATAAGGAAAAAAAGCATAAAACCACAGAAAGTGCCTTAAATTCTCTCTTCTATAGGAAATGGATACTGTTATGATATCTAATAGATTATGCCTCCTAGGTGTGGATTATGTTAAAAAGACAATCTAGAATTCTTTTTTTTTTTTTTTAATGTTTATTTTTGAGAGAGAGAGACAGACAGACAGAATGCAAGCAGGGGAGGGGCAGAGAGAGACAGAGGGAGACACAGAATCCGCAGTAGGCTCCAGGCTCTGAGCTGTCAGTGCAGAGACTGACATGGGGCTTAACCTCAAGAACTGCGATATCATGATCTGAGCAAAAGTCGGACACTTACTGAGCCACCCAGGTGCCCTGACAATCCAGAATTTTAATCAAAGGATCTACCCATAAAGAAAAACACTGACACTGTAGAGGCCAAAAAATGGTGAAGGAATATAGTGTATATTTGAGTTAAAATTATAAACAGTGTATCAGTTTGCTAACCAACTTTTTCAATTACCTATTCCATATCACGTATGTGATCTTCCTATCTAGATACCCCCATAATTTATGGGAAAATTGTGAAGTCTAAATAAACTGCTTGCAGATTGCATAGCACTTAGTAACATTCAACTAAAAACTTTTGTTTTAAGGGTTTTATTATTATCCTGATGGTCTACTATTCTAAGAATACTGCTATCTTCCAAAACATACAGAAAAGTAAAAGGTGTACAATTTCCTTGTATTCTGTTACTTTTGTGTTCATGTACCTTACATACACTCCATACATTATTAGCCATATAACTTCTGTGGTGGCCACCAGTGTCCCAGGATTATACTTAGCCATAAGGATAACATCACAGTAATGCATTAACATAGCAGCATGACCTTGCACTTGAAGCTGACAAGAACATGGGAGAAATGAATGAAGTGCTGGTGTGGTACCAGTGGAGGGAGCAGCCACTCTCTGATGAGGAACAGGGGAAAAGGTCAAGAATCCAGACTGAGGATAGTAACTAAGAGAGAACGGTAGAGACCAGAGAGAAGCAATGCAGAAACTGGCATCGCAGGTAACACCTGCAAACTAAGGAGGTACAGGTAATGTAAAGAAGAAGGATCTGGTGATTCAACCTCCTGCTCAGAACTGCTGAACACTAACAGAGACGTTAAAATGCTTTTCTAAATTACTTAAAAGCAAAATCACATTTTTAAAAGTTCATGTCATTCTGACACTACAATCAATTTTCCTCTTCAAAGAAAAAAATGTTACATAAAGAAATGCACTCTAAAATTAGAACAGTGAAGTACCTTTTTCACCTTATTAAGTCGGGGGGGGGGGGGGAGTAACACTAATATCCTATCTAACAAGGATACAGTGAAACAGTACTAGTAATACTATGTAATACTATCCTCTTGGGGAACAATTTGACCAAATGTTTCAAGACTAATAAACCTTCATATCCTTTGTCTTAATATCACACATTTGGGATCTGCCCTAAGGAAATAACTAAAAATATGATGAAATCTATATGCTCAAAGGTATTTTCTACAACATTTCCTATAATAGTAAAAATTAAGTATGATGGTAACAGAAAATATTTAATGTAATATTAAGTTAAAAAAAGCAAAGTTGAGCATTTGCTAAAAATATGATATAAAACATCATATGAAAAAGGCTGCAAAAAACTCCAAAATGATAACTATGAGAGGGTGGTTTCAAATTATGTTTTTTCCACTGTCTAACCTTTCTGAAATGTTACTTTACTTCTGGAATTAAAACAAATTATAGTTTTAAAATATACATCTCAAAAGGCTACACACTATATTATTTCATTCACACAATATTCTCATAATGGTAAAACTAGTGTTGGGTGGGGTTGTGAAGATATACAGGTAACACGGGAGTTCTGTGGTGATGGAACAGTTCTGAATTTTGATCATGGTAGCGGTTACACAAAACTATACATGGGATAAAACTGTATAGAACTACACACATACACACACAGAGATGCAAGGTTTAAAAAATGATGAAATCTGTACATGGTCTGTAGTGTAGTTAACAGTAATGTACCAATATCAACTTTCCGATTTTCATATGTATGACAGCTATATAAAACGTCACCATTGGGGAAACTGAGGTAAGAGTATATAGGACACGACTATTTTTGCAACTTCCTATGAGTCTCTACCTCATAATAAAAGTTTTGTTTTTTTTTTTAATGCCTATGCCTTACATATATATTAGGCATATATATTAGTTTTTTTTTGAGGGGGTGGGAGATAAAGTAATGTAAAATGAGCCATGAAATATATATCTTTCAAGACACTACTGCCTACTAACTATTCACAAAACCACATGAGGCAAATAGCAGACTTTAGATTGAACCATAACTTACTTAAGTCAGGCTTTAATAAAAGCCTTCAATTTAAATGAAAGTATCAGTCAATTTTCAGAATATGCTTAAGTGAATAGTTCTGAATCTCAAACCCTATACTTACATATTCCATTAAGCAACAGTCCTCAGAATTTTCTCCCTTGCCAGAAAAGTTTCAACAGATATAAATAAGATTTTCTTACATATATTCAATTTAAATATATTAAGTGACTAACACAGACAAAGGATATAATAGTTCATGACCTCTAAATTGTGCTACATGATAGCAATCACATCCACCTTGATTCTCCATTTTAACCTCAATGCCAAGCATGGCTCTTGATACCTACTAGTCTCCCAATAACTATTTACTGACTCAGTCATTCATTGAATGAATTCATGTTTTAGCCAAGATTCAATAATTCCTAAGTCCTTCCAGCTTTAACTGAGAATGGGAGATAGAAGGTAGGAAGTAAGCGAAAAAAGGACCCAGATTCTACCAATTCACCAGGTCAAAAGATTACCTTAACCAACATGACATCTTAGTTTATCAATGCAAAAAGTGACCTTAGGAAAACCTTGAGTCATTTCCTCTGATGACCAAATCTTAAAGAATTGTTTAACAACTAGAAAAAGAACTGAACTAGTGTAAGAAATCTGCCTCACCAACCTTCACCACCTAATGTTTTTTTCCTAATATTTTATTTATTTATTTATTTTGAGAGAGAGAGAGAGAGAGAGAGAGCGCGCACGCACAGCGGAGGGGCAGAGAGAGAGAGGGAGAGAATCTCAAACAGGCTCTGTGCTGTGGGCTTGAACTCACCAACTGTGAGATCATGACCTGAGCCGACATCTACAGTTGGACACTTAACTGACTGAGCCACCCACACACCCCTTCAACATCTAGTATTTTCAAGTAAACCAAATCTTTGCTATATGCAAATCCATCAACTTTTTGATCTGAAAATCTTAGCTGGAGTTATGCAAAGCATCAAAAACCTCTCCCACACAAGCTCTAAGCTCTCAACAATCACATGTATATAATTATATGGTAATTATACATTATATCTATCTATATGCATATATAAACATAAACTACATAAGAACATGATTATAACAATACTACCTTATAAGACCCTCGTCAGACAGCAACTCATGTCTACGTTATTTATTCATTCAAAAGTTCAAGGTACTGACAGTGTAACAGTGTACAAGACACACACAGACCATGCCCTAAGTTTACAGTCTATCTAATAACTTAAAAAGCAAGTGTAGCTAGTAAAAAGAATATTAAGTAAACCAGGGTTTAAATTCCAATGCTACCTCTTATTAGCTATGTCTGTCTTAGTTTCCAGAACTATAAAATAAAATCATAAAATATAAAAACCCTTGGCAAACTAGAAAGCACTATACAAAGATAAGTTATATTACTTTACTTAGTTTTTCATTAAGAAAAAATAAAACACTAGGATACCTCCCTGCAGGTTGCTTATTAGTTGCAAAGGAAAAAAAGTAACTACACCATAAATAAACCAAACAACATTTTGACCAAAATTTAAGAAAACAAGATACTAACCACCAGGGGTTTACTTATAAGCTCTAAACTACACAATTTTATTTATTTTATCTTACTTTTTAATGTTTATTTATTTTTGGGAGACAGAGAGAGACAGAGCATGAGTGGGGGAGGGACAGAGAGAGCCAGAAACACAGAATCCAAAGCAGGTTCCAGGCTCCAAGCTGTCAGCACAGAGCCCATCGAGGGGCACAAACCCACAAACCACAAGATCACGACCTGAGCTGGAGTCGGACATAACCAACTGTGCCACCCAGGCGCCCCTAACCTACGATTTTAAAGTAGTATTAAAAATCACTCTGTAAAATTAATACACCAAAACAAACAGCAGAATCATATACAAAGATTTCAGATATAGAAATTATCAGACAAATATAAAAGAAATATATTTAATAGGTTTTTTTAAAAATAAAAGTTTGAGAACATGGCCAAGAAAAAGCAGACTACCAAAAAATAATAAGGATAAAGCAGTCTTAAAAAGGAACTTAGTGAAAAAATAGACTAGGTGAAAATTTTTAAAACTCAATGAACATACTACACAACATGGATGAACCTTGAAGACATTATGTTAAGTGAATAAGCCAGACACAAATGGACAAATATTATATGATCCATTTATATGAGGTACTAGAATAGCCAAATTCATAGAAACAGTAAGTATAACAGTTCCTGCCAGGGGCTAGTAAAGGGAGGGAAATGGGAAATTATTGTTTAATGGGCACAGGTTTCAGTTTGCGATGATAAAAAAAAAGGTCTGGAGATGGACAGTGGTGTTAGTGAATGTACTTAACATCACGGAACTAACACTTTAAAATAGTTTAGGAGCACCTGGGTGGCTTAGTTGGTTAAACATCTGATGCTTGTTTTCAGCTCAGGTCATGATCTCACAGTTTCATGAGTTCAAGCCCCGGCTCAGGCTCCACAACGTCAATGTGGAGCCTGCTTGGGATTCTCTCTCTCCCTCACTGTCTGCCCCTCTGCAACTTGTGCTGTCTCTCTCAGAATAAATAAAAGTACTTTAAGAAAATAAAATAAAAGTTTAAAGTGGTAAGTATATTTTACTATAAAAATATCATAGTTAAAACAAAGTGAAAAAAATTTTTTTTAATTCAATAAACTGGTTAAACACAGCTGAAGCAAGAATTAGCCAAATGGAAGAAAGATCTAACTGTCTAGAACACAACACAGAAAGATAAAGAAATGGAAAATATGAAATATAAAAAATGAAATATGACAGGTTAAGAGGCATAGAGGGTACAGTAAGAAGACTGAGTATACTTCCATACAAGTTCCAGATAAAAAAAAATACAGAAGATAAAATTTGAGGAGAAAATGGCCAAAAGTTCTCCAAAATTTTTGCAAGAGACCAATCCTCAGATTCTATGGCCTGGTGAATTCCAAGCATGATAAATAAAAAGAAATCAACTTCTAGACATACCCAAATATGGTGTGCAAAACAGATTCTAAATATTCTAAATATAGCTATAATAAAACAACAGGTATCTGTAAAAGAATGGCAATTAGATGGATTACAGATTTTTCAAAGCAACAGAAGCCAGAAGAGAATGGAATAAGAGCTATATGAACAAAGAATGCTAACTGCTAACACAGAATGCATACTCAGAAAAACCCATCTTCAGTAATGAGACTTAGATGTATTTTCAAACAAATGAAACATTTTCCAACAACAGACCCTCACTAAAGAAAACTGTAAAGGATATGTTTCAGGCAGAGACAAAATGGTCTTAGATCCCAGACAAGAGGTCTGAGATGCAAATGGGAATGATGAGCAAAGACATTTGTAAATACAGAGGCAAATTAAAGCAAGTGTTTAAAACAATAATAATATCTAATTTGTTGGGATTAAGGAAAAACTAAAATAAAGGAAAACTACATAAAATTTAACTTCCAAACTGGAATAAAAGGAAATGAATTTTTTTAATTCATTAAAATAAAAAGGAAAAGGGAACGATTAACACAAAATTTAGATGGTGGTGACTTAGAACACATGTCAGAGAACACAAATGGTGAGGAGTATAAAGGGACTCCAAAGATACTAGCAACGTTCTATTTTTCCATAGAATAGAACTACCAATGAATGGTAGTTCATTGTTTATCTATCTATCTATCTATCTATCTATTTATTTTTAATGTTTATATATTTTTTATATATTTTTAAGAGAGTGAGACAGAGTGTGAGCAGGGGAGGGCCAGAGAGAGGGAGACACAGAATCAGAAGCAGGCTCCAGGCTCTGAGCTGTCAGCACAGGGCCCAACGTGGGGCTTGAACTCACGGGGGCTCAAACTCACAGACTGCCAGATCATGACCTGAGCTGAAGTCGGATGCCCAACCAACTGAGCCACCCAGGCGCCCCAATTGTATAATTATTTAAACTGTACATTCAGTACACTGTATACTCTTGTAATAAAAGTAAAATTTAAAAATTAACACAGAAGAAAATAATCAAGACTAGTGATCACTCTCTAAAAATAATAGATTATTTCACAAACTTTAGTCTTAAAAATTGAAACAACGGGGGCCCATCGATGGCTCGGTCGGTTGAGCCTCAGACTCCTGATTCTGGCTCAGGTCACGATACCAAGGTTGTAGGACCGAGCCCGCTTATGATTCTCTTTCCCTCTCCCTTTGCCCTTCTCCCCCACTCACTCACACCCTCTCTCTCTCTCTCTCTCTCAAATTAAAAAAAAAAAAAAAAATTGAAATAAAAATTTTATTTCATTTAAGAAACACTTACCAAGTGCCTAATCTTGGCTTATAACTGAGCTGAGGAGTGGCAGAAAGATTTCTAACCTCCCTTCTCCTGGGCTTCCTAACCCTTGAAAGCAGCACTAACAGTAGTCACTAGCCACAAGTGAGGCTATTCGCAATTAAACTAATTAAAATTACATAAAATTTAAAAGTTCTTCTATAAAACTAGACACACTTTAAGTGCTTGGTAGGAATATGAGGGTCACTATATTGAATAGCAGACTTAGAACGTTTCCATCATTACAGAAAGTTCAATTAGACACTGCTGCGATATTTTTTGTAACACTAGAAATATGTTGCTAATTGAATAATCTTAAAATATAAAAGAACATCTTAAAATTGATTAAATCTCCTTTTAAAGTCATTTTATTTCTATGAAACTACAGCTTCTTAGTAGTATTCAAAACCGTTTGATGCTTGTTAAAAACCTATAAAGTGTCAATAATTGCCCACAATCCCATGTCCCACCAAAAAGCATTAAACACAGCATTTTCTTTTATGAGTCAAAAATAAATGGTTAAGCACAGTTGCTACTAAACAAGCCATGTCATAGGGATATGAAACTCCCCAGGATGAACATATCGCTCCTTTTGGGGGGCACCAATTTTAGCCGACAGTGCTTTAAAACACTGTTTACATCTACATAAAATAGCAAAATGTGAAATTCGTGTGAATTTTTATAGGAATCATGAAGTTTTCTACCTAGAGCAGGACTCTTTGGGCTACCTCTCCAGACTTCTGAGTATACCATTCATTTCTGCCATCAGAAGTATTTCCGAGGAAAAATGTAAACATTTTTAAAATAAATGAATTCTATACGAGTCTTTTACTTACCAGAAACAATGATATACAACAAAACTCTATAAAACAATAACATCCTTAATATCTAAAGCAACAAACCTCCAGTTTCCTTTAACATTAAAAGACAGAGGGCCTAAGCTATTTCAACTTAACCTGAACATTTTCCTTTAGGTATTCTAACACATATTCAGTATTTCTATAGCACTCGCAATTCTTAAAATTACCTATCCAAAAACACTAAAAGGAAACCAATGTTAAGCCTTAATTTAACAGTCATTTAGGCTTCTGCACCTTAAGTTTTCGGCCCCCCAGTGCTAAGTGAACGAGGGAGTAAAAACACTTCCCATCTAGACAACTGAATGTAATTTCAATAGTGCTTATGCTAATAATTGGTTTGTGTCCCCAGGAGGACTTCTGTGGCTCCACTTACATAACCCATTATGCAAAGTGCTGAACTATTCTTTCTCTAGAAAGCATTTTGAATACTGATATTTGTACAAGGTTTACTTGCTATATTAAAAAAGCTTTTCGTACTCTAGCTTCAAAGATCTTCCCTGCAGAAGAGGTGAAAAGGAAAGCCAATCTCTACTACTTCACTATGTCAAAGGCTAGTTATTTATCTTGTTGGCTAATCAACAGAGTAATGTCTTAGAGCAGCACCCCCAGACAGCCCCCATAGTTTACCAGTTTCCTCTCGAGACTCTGGTTAGGAAATACAGCTTTAAATAATTTGAAGCAACCTGTCTGAATTGAAAATAATCTGAACTGCTCCTTGAAGGTCTTCATGTAAAACTTCACAACATTAAATTCAGCGGTGGTGAGAATCAAAATACAGCCCCTATTGGGTAATGGAAGGGTAGAATGTACCCCACACCTAACATGACTATGTATAATATATTGGATAAGTAATCTCCCCCAATTCCCTGGTTCTGTTTAAGCCAAGATTTTCAAATCTCACAGAACCATAATCTTAAAAACAATAACATCTGGGGGGACACGCATAATCTTAAAAACAATAAAACTGGGGGACATGCATAGAGTTGCCAACTATTATTTTGACAAGAACATTTAAAAAGAAAATAACTGTCAATTACCACCAGCATTATTTCATAAAAGAATTAATATGCTTACATCAGAAATGGTAAAAGATACTTTTAGAAAAAATACTGTCTTTTAAATTCAACAGATCTAGTTTTATGAAAAGCTAACTCATTCTCATTTCAGACAAGTGAGAACTCTCACGGACTACACTTCATAGTCCAGCACTAGGGAACCACAGGTCTAAGCAGCTAACTCCCACTTGGAAAAAGAAAACAACGGTAGGACATGCCCAAACCAAATATTAACCTATTCAATAATGAGGAAATAGAGGCTTGGAGAGGTTTAGGGACTCTCCCAACGTCACAGACCAAGAATTTTGACACAGATCTGTCTAATTCCAGAGTCAGAGTTACTAACCATTATGCTAAGTTTCCGCTAATATCCTTTCAGTGGTATAAAGATCCATCCTAATCCAGTCACCTTTGTGACCAATGACAACTGAGGAATTTCCAAGACAGCTGGCTAGAGGTGTACTTCCCTGGCCATCACTCAGACTAAAGCTAAATGGAACTCCTGACCTTTGCCTCAATAATACCAGGCTCACTGCAACTAAGCCAACCAGCCCAGACAAAGCACACACAAACCCCCCTGCCTCCAACAACACTGACGCAGGACTCTTAGGACATTCCCAAGTGCCTGATATAGTAAAAAAACATATTCCTCAAAAACAAAAGGGGTATATTAATCCTCAAGAAGGAAATAAGCACTTCCATGGTTACTCAGTCTAAAAATAATAAACTTGCCCTCATAAAGTTACAACTCTAAGCCTCATTCCTTAAACTATTACAATTTTTTACACATTAATACACAGGTTCCCCATATTTAAGTATCTAAACAGAAAACTACAGGAAATTCTAAAAATCTACAGTACTTAAATAGTTCCCAAATAAAAATACATAGTTTTTATATATGTATCATTACGTGATGGATAAAAGTATCTTACAATTCTATCCCTCTAGAATAATCAGAACATTAAAGACAAAACTGCTTAAGTTCATCAAAAGTACTTATAAAAGAGAGTTGGAAAAAAATACATAATTAGGGGTGCCTGGGTGGCTCAGTCAGTTGAGCCTCCAACTTTGGCTCAGGTCACGATCTCACGTTCATGGATTCGAGCCCTGTGTCGGGCTCTGTGCTGACGGCTCAGAGCCTGGAGCCTGCTTCGGATTCTGTGTCTCCCTCTCTCTCTCTGCCCCTCCCCTGCTCACGCTCTGTCTCTCCCTCTCAAAAAATAAAACGTCAAAAATTAAAAAAAAAAAAAAGTATGTAATTAAATACCATTTTCTATAAAAGGCACTATTAGCAGCCAGTAGGAAAGTAAGGCACAAAAATATATTTGAATATTCAGAGACTCTTGATATCGAAATCAAAATTAAAAGTCACACACATAAATAAACAGAATACTTATCAGAGATTTGCTTCCAAATCCTCACATATCACTTGCCAGCAAATGCCCAAAAGAAAAGACCAAACAGCTCTTAAGTAATCAAAGCCTAACACTCTGGAACAAATGACTCTGAAATAACTCATCCTCTATGAAATGGGGTAACAGTAGCATAATATTCTTGCTAGCAATGGCAAAAAAATTGTATTTCCCGACTGGGTTTTCAATGATCAGATTCTTTGTACTCCTGAATCTGCAATGAGAGGGAGCAGAATACAATACAGACTATATTTATTTTCCTCCTGTTTTAAACAGATGCCATCTCAAATAAAGGTTCACTTTTTTTTCTTCCCTCATAAACTCTCCCCTGGCTCTTTCATCTCCTATTTATACAGATTCAACAAGTGCATCTATTTGTATTGTCCTCTACACCCATATTTAATATATGCCTAGCATTGACCTCTCTCATGAACTACAAACCCACATTTCCAAAAGCCTCTGGGCATTTCCAGTATTTTGCAAGTACATGAAAAACTCAACATATTCAAAACTGATCACACTATGCACCTCCTTCCCTATATTTCTAATAATAGTACCACCATCACCATCACCCATACTTAAAATGAGTATAATTTTCAACTTCCAGTTCCCCCCAACCTTCCCCCAACAATTGCTCCTCCCCCCGCCCCATCTCAATGCCACTGCCCTTGCCCAATATGTATATTGAAAGTTGGCTTTCTACAACCATTTTACATATGACACTATTAGACCTCGTTGTTTCTCATTAACTCCTAAATACAGCATTTAAGTATGTTCCTCAATCCAGCCCCAGTTAAAATTTCAAACCGCATCTCTCATTTCCAAAAATCAACCCTACATTCTAAGTAATCTGTCCACTAACTTTTCTCTGTGTATACGATGGCCTTTCCCACCTCCACACTTGTGCTTACCTCATTCCCTTTATTTGAAAAGCCTTCTTCATCCACCTACTACCAACCCCTAAATTTTTGTCTTAGCAAAGTCTTACCCTCTGCAATGGTAAAATCAGGTTACCAGTTTATTGGGAGGCAGCATGATATAGTGGAAATGCACGGGCTTTGGTGCCAGGCAGACCTGGATTCAAACGGAGACTCAGCAACTTAAGATATTTGAGTATTGCCCTCGTGATTAAGAAAGATGCTTATATGTTGTTGTGAAACTTAGAAAATGTATGTAAGTCCAAGAGCATAAAGCATAGTGCTAAGTGTTCAACAGCTTCAGAGCTACCTTCATAAATATTATTAACCTCTACCACTTTCCACTTTTTAGCTGATTACTCTAGTTAAAAATGAACCAATTTTCCTTTCATAGAATTCCAAACTTTGGGTCAAACCACTCACACAGTAAGCATTTACATATTTTTATGCAGATATCTTACATCCCCTTCTAGATTTCAAATTCATAAAGACCAAAAACTTAATCTTTGTATCCTACAATGCCTAACAGTGCTTTTCATGAAACACACAACACCCACCTCCCATTAGAAAAAATTTAATATGCCTAACAATTCAATTCACCTCTTCATGATTTCTGACACGTCCTAGGAAATTACTGCCAAAACATGAATTTTAATGCTTTTGGCCATATCTTTATTTGTTCCTACATGGTTGCCTGACATAGCTTGATGCCTAACAGCAAAAGTTCAGTATCCAATGAATTGACTTGAATAATACAATAAAATTTGCAATGTAAATGTTTAATATCTATTGAATGAACTTGAACATAATAAAATTTACAGTGCCTAAGGGCACCTGAAATTCCCCAATTACCTTCTTCTGCTCTTACAATTCTTTACATACTTCCCTTCTAAACACATTAGCTATCATACTCTCAGTATGGATTCAGAATCATGTCTAACTTGACTCCTTTTGCAGATTTTCTTTATTCCAATATTCCAACCAGAAGCTCTAAACAATTAAGTACTTCAAATGACTAAGAATCTAGAGTTCCTATCTAAAACATGGGCAACTAATCTTCCCTCCACAATTTTTTCCAGGGACTTTAAAAACCATCCACCCTTTGACCAATCAATAAAGGAATAAAAGAAACCGTTTTTAAAAAATCATCCACCCTATGCCTGTTGAAAATCAACAACACTAAAATAAATGTTCTTGTCCACAGGAGAGCTCACTGAAACTTATCACTTCAGTCTACTTTCCCTAATTCATGATATTACCTTCCCTTCCAGTAGTGGGAGGAGAATGAGGTAAGTCCCAAAAAAACTACAGTGTATGTCCTAATATAAGCACAAGATGAGAAATGCAGCAAAGTGTCACTGGTTTCACAAAGATGGTTTTGTGTATACTTGCATTGCAAAATCAGCGGTCATCTGCAGACAGCCATAACCTGCAGTAACCACATTTTCTTGTGATAATTTAAAAATCACTATTAAGTGTGGAAAACCCTTATCTCCTACAAACCTTCCAGCAGTTTATTATATAAAATCTGTTCACTAAAAAAACCAAAACCAAAAACAAAAACAAAACTACCTACATCACTTTCTCCTCCTCTAGGAAACTCTCAATTTGTCGGAGGTAAACACTTCAAAATATAGGTTAAAAACACACACCCAGGAAACCCCTCTGCCCACCTGTGTGCACCCTCTGCAATGCAGCACAATTGCAACAGTATACGAAACCCCGATGGAGTTACTGAGAAAAAAAATTTTTTTCTTTAAAGGTTAAGGAAAATGACAGTTCCAAATATGAAGGCATACAAACTTCGGGAAAGAAGGGATACAAGAATTCGCCAACCCTCTGCAATTAATTCATGCAATAACCGCAGACTGAACTCATCGTACAACTGTGACTTCAGATGGCCACAAGAATTAGGAGTGCATATTAGAGAACAGCATCCTTAAGCCTGCAAGAAAAAAGAGAACTCATCTCAACTACTGACTTTGCTCGAGCAAGTTGTTTTTCTAAGTGACTTCAACAACAGCTTGAGCAAGCTTTCCAATGAGTAAAGATCGTGGGAGACACGCTGGTGCCACACTGACCTACGTATCCAGAACCGGTCCCGAGAGCAGTCCAATTCGATCCCGGGAAACCCCTAGGCGGGTCTGGACGAAAAGCTTTGCAAAGGAGCCCCCGCATCTACACAGGCATCGCCCAGCTCTGGGACCGAGGAGACGACACCCCTGGGACCCAGGCTAATTACTGACCCGAGGACAGAGCCAAAGGATGCAAAAGTCGGGAACTGGAACCATGACAGAGTCTGGTGTCCAGGTTCCCAGCCCCATGTCGACACAGAAAACCAAATCTGAAATGCAGCGCGAAGATTTGGGGGAGCAGAAATGAGGAGGTCGGATGGACGGAGGCCCAGCCCATCCCCACTCTGAAGTCCCAACGGCTACAACAGCTCCAGGAACCCCCTCCTCGGCTCCGCCCCGCCTACCCCAAGGCCCGGCCGCCCGCTTCTTCCCGCCCGGCGGACTGTGCGAGAACGTCGGCGGTCGTCAAGCCCCTTCCCCGAACCCCGACAGCCGAGCCCGCAACGTAGAGCGGGCAGCGGGGGCCCGAGAGCACAAGCCCTGACGCGGCCGGCGGCAGTCCGGGTGTGCTCCCCCGGCCACTCACCGTCGGCCTGGACGTTGGGAGGGAGCAGGCGCGGGTCGGCGGCCGCGGACCTCCGGGCTCCGACCAGGGCAGGAGCCCTTACGCGGAGCCGATCGAGCCACAGCAGCTGTGCCTACCAGGCCTCTCTCCGGCCCGAACCTTGAAAAAGCACTTCCGGGGGAGCGGGGGAGGGAAGGGTTTTGGCACCGGAACTGCTAGCGGGCCGGAGCTGCCAGGGCCTCCCGGGCGGGGTGGGGCGGGGCGGGGCGTGGCTTCTCCCGCCTAGCGCCGTAAAACCGCCCCCAGACTCGTCACTAACCCTTTCTGCGCCGAGGCCCTTTGGATCTTCAGGCTATGGTTGCGTCCCTTACTGCTCTTCCAGTTATTCCACTCCAGCCACCTAATTTTCCAGACCATGAAACCGAGGATCGGGGAATTTGGGTGCAGGGGTCTAGCGTACACAACCGGCCTTCCGACTCCAGTATTTTCTCCACTCCAGTCCGCCTCATTTAAAAATAATGGTAGTTAACATTTTTTTGAACGCTAACTCCACACAGGCACTGTATGTACTACGCGCTTCGGATGCTTAACTCAGTTAATCATCCCCAAGCCCCTTGAGGTTGCTGTTATTATCTACATGTTGCAGAGGAGGAAGCCGGTCAAACCCAATACCATAAACAGTGGCTCTTGATTTTAATTTGTGTTGCGTGTATAAATCTCGTCTACCCCTAACAAGATTTTTAAGTTCTTTAAGGACAGGAGGCAAATTATATTCCTATATTTCAGCATTACTTGGTATTTGAACAGAAGCCAAGAGCTGGGAGACTCAAATCTTGGCTGGATCCTGTCATTTACTCTTACTCTTTTACTTTGGGCAAGTTGCTTGACCTCTCTAAACCTCAGGTTCTTCATTTGCCGTGTGTGTGCACGTATATGTGTAATCACCTCCGGATTGTTGTAGGAATTCAAAATGAAAATGCATAATAAACACTTCAGTGTACCTAGTAACAAGTAAGACTGGGTAAACGTTAACAATTTTCATACTTCATCATCAATAGGAACAATTTCTCCCCGGATCAGGATCACTCTAGCAGGGGGTAATTTGGAAACTGTGGGTTAGCAGTAAGCGATAGAAAAGGTTAGTTAAGGAAATAAAGAGTAGAGGATTTTGCAATCGTAAAAATGAAGGTAGGTAAGCCAAAGAATGTCCTGGGGCCAGCCTGGATTCTTGTGACACTGTGAGCTGGGACAGTATGAGGACCTACAGAGCCAGATGCCAAGCAAGGAAAGAAGGGAAAGAAGAAAAAAAAAAAAAAAAATCCTGAGTCACAAAATCAGGAAGGCACTGAACATTTGAGGCAGATTCTGTATCTGAGGCCAGACATGGGAGGGAGGGTGCAGGAAACTCTTAGCATGCATACTATCTGCAAAACAAATTTACAAGCATCTCTTAAAACTGTGGGGGAGGAAGATTTCTTAAATTTTCTACTAAGAAAGGCAGGGAAATGGACATGGTTCAGAACCCATTATTATGAATTTAAGTTGTAAACAATGCCTTTGCCACTGGCTTTATTAACACGGCCGTCTTGTTTATTTTATTTTTGTGATTGCAGAAGCGTTTGTAAATACTTCCCTAATACCCAAAATTAAGCAACTTTCGTGCCTCAAAGTGTGAAGAAGTGAAAAACAGAGCCCAGGTTGGCAGGAGTCACTAACTTCTCTTTCCACCAAGGAGCTTATAGGGACAGTGAGAGGAAACCTGAATCGCAGACTTTGTCTGTCAGGCTCTCACAGGACGCTAGAGGTCTGTCGCCCAACCTAGTTTATCTAACTAGTAAGTGGTGCAGTCAGGATTTGAATGTGGGTCTGTCTCCTCAGATACTTTTCACTACTTTGCCAGTGGTTCTCAAACTGATAAGTGCATCAAAATTACCCAGAGATCTTGATAAAGCACAGATTGCTGGGCCCCACCCCTAGAATTTCACTTAACCACACATGGCTAGTGCTTCTCCAGAGATGTAGCCCCTGGACTAGCTACATCAACATCAACATTGTCTGTAAACTTGTTACAAATGCAAATTATTAGGCCCCACTCCAGACCTTGTGAATCAGGAACTCTGGGGTAGGTTCCAGCAATTTGTGTTATAACAGGCCTTGCAGGTTACTCTGATACATTCTCAAGTTATAGAAACACTGCACTCCACTCTCGTCTTCCACATTCTCTCTCTCTCTCTCTCTCTCTCTCTCTCTCTCTCTCTCTCTTTTCTAATTATCCACAACAGGAATAACTCTAGTGAAGCAAAAGTTCTCCCACTGGATTAAATGATGTGTTGAAACACTTTTATTTATGTTTGCTCTCAAAGGGAGATGAGGCTAGAAAAAAATTAGTATTCATGGAGGATTCTTTTTTGATTACTTTAAATCTGTGCTGAAATTTAACCAGATAATACTGGGTTAGGGGAGGAACTAATCTTATTTGGGAACTACTCTGTGGCAGGGCTTTACACGCATTTTCTTTTTTTCAATGTTTTTTATTTATTTTTTGGGACAGAGAGAGACAGAGCATGAACGGGGGAGGGGCAGAGAGAGAGGGAGACACAGAATCGGAAACAGGCTCCAGGCTCCGAGCCATCAGCCCAGAGCCTGACGCGGGGCTCGAACTCACGGACCGCGAGATCGTGACCTGGCTGAAGTCGGACGCTTAACCGACTGCGCCACCCAGGCGCCCCTACACGCATTTTCTAAGTCAGTCTTCACTCTACTAATACGAGGTTTTATGGTCTTCAATTTTACAGAAGAGAAAAACTGAGACCTAGGTGAAATGATTGACTTAAGCCCACATTGTTATTAAGGGGCAGAAATCTGGATTGTTCCAACAAAGATTTCTCTAATTGCAAAACTCCTGCTCTCTCCACTCCGTGGCAGGAGCTTGGAGAACCAAATTCCAGTGTGGGCTCCGCCACCCAAACTATGCAACATTGAGTAAGCGATTTAATCTCTATTTCAATTTCTCCATCTATAAATAATGTAATCATAAATCTTCCCCTCCCACACTGGAATGTTAGAACAAATGAGGAAATAAAAGTATAAGCACTTTGAGCTTTTTGAAGAAAAAGAGTAAAAAGGCAAGTTGTTATAGTATTGTATATTTAGCCAAGTGTTGCTATGTGAGCCTGAGCATTGAAACTTTCCTGGTTATCTGCTGATTCACACATAAGAGGTTCAAAGGCTATATTTGATGCCAAAGAAAAAGTTGTTTGACTTCATTTGTCAATGTCTCCTAGAAGGTAAAGAAGATGACAGGATTTCGTGTGTCCCTTTCAAACATTACAGGGAATCTCTCACCAGGTGTAGGTTCCAGGTTGTTGCCAAATTGCTGGCCCACCCTCATTTTAGAGATCTTTCTTCCAAACCCCTTTCTTCTCCCCATCATAGGAATCCCTCCACCCTCCTGCCTCCACCCACTAGGCAAAGATTTAAAATTCCTTTGTATTATGTAGAAGGATTTAGCTCTCAGTCCTCCTCTCGGGCCAGACTCCAGGCCTATCTTTGTTGACAGAATCACCAGGTTGCACAAACCGGGGGGTACCATTCATAAAGAATACAACCTGAATGGTGCTCAAGGGGGTGCCAGCTGCCCCAGCCACAGTAGGAATGGTCCCCCTGGAACCGTGCAAGGCTTGGCTCTGGCTTTGTATAGCTCCCACCCCCAAAATGCATTAAGGTGTTTTGTGAAACAATAGAGCCATCTACTTGGGTGTCCACTGGTTGCCAAGCCTTCAAATAATGGGGTTCTTCGTTTTTTGTTTATTTTAATGTAGACCTGATCAAGTACTTAACTCACCGGGCTTAAGTCCTGGGTTCCACACTCTGCTACGCATTTGTCACTCTCTTCTGTGAGGTTTGTAAAGACTGTCATATTTTGTCTTCCTCGCCTTTTATTCATGCCTTAGCACAAGTGCTTGGAAAGCATTTGCTGATTTGAATAAAAGCACAGTGTACTTGTATATATGTGCTAGTATAATTGGCAGATATTTGACAGAGGGCCCTTAAAGGTGTTGTTCGACCCACAGACTTTTGTACTAAGAAATAAATTGGGTCAAATTTTTTAAAATAAGAAATACCATGTAAAATAAAAATCCCAATTGCTGGTGTCTCTTGAAAATGTAGATACTCTGGCAGACCGAAGGTGCATCCCACAAAGTGTCAGTGTCTTTAGCTCAGACACAGCTCCTCATTCAGGTGGTACATGACTTGGCCTCACACTCGTGAAATCGTCATGGAAGGCACTGAGCTTGAGCCACTGGTGTGTGGGGTCATATGGATGTTTTGGAAAAACAAGTATAGAGTTTTGCCTTGTAGATTTTACATGCGCTCATAACTATTTATTGCAATGTATTTAGGGGCAATTTTAAATTGTTTTCCTGGGATAGAAAATTGTGGGGTACCATGTTGTACCATTTCTAAACAAGCCAGGCAAATGGAGACATCAAATTGTAGATATCATTACCACCAACACTTTAATGGCATTGTAGCTAATGTTACTTGTCAACAGCTTTGGAAATTGAAAAGAAAAATAATATCAAATACTTAAATAAGCTTCACGATAACTAACTTAATGGAGTGTGATCATCTTCCCCCCCCCCCCCCCCCCCCGCCAACCCCCGCCCAGCTGGAGAGACACAAGAATAGCTAGTTCTAGCAAGTAATGGCGCCAGGATTAGAACCCAGGCAGTCTAACTTCACAGACATGGTCTTAACCACTAAATTAATATTTATTGAGCCTTTCCCGTGTGCTACAGCCATGACTGCCTCCCAACTGAAAGAGACTACCAGATTTATGGAAGAGCGCCTGGTATCTTCCTGGTTTTTAATAGGCACTATAATAAATGTACACAGAACCTTCTCATCTCTCTCTGCCTTCCATCCCAAGTCATGTTGATATGTTTATTATCTTCAGTTTGAAGTGTATAAACTGTCAGAAATCTAAAACTTCTTTTAATTCCAATATAATTCTTGCACAAACCCTTTGTTTTTATTGCAAGTTATCATGAACAAAAGATATCTTTTAAAAACAATGGAAGCAATTTGAAGCAATATGATATGGACACTGGAAACCCGTATCTGTAGTTAAATTGTGCTCGTATGGAGAAATGGGAGACAGCAAGGTTGAATTTGAGCAAAAATGTCGCATTGACACAAATGCAGTCAAAGTCCAAAAATGAAAAAGAAAATATTCAAAAATCGAGGGCCTAAAAGGGAATGGTCATCAAATTTTAGCGTATTTTACAGTGAATTTTTGTTGTTGTTACATTGAATTTTTAATTAAACATCAAAAAAAAAATATTGGAACCGACACCTCCCTTTAAAAGGTTTCAAGAATTAAGCTTCTGTTGTTGTCCAGATCAGGCCATTCAGTGAGTCTCTGGAATTTAAGAGGTTGCATTCTACCTTCACTCTTTCTTATGCAGATGTGGCCCGGTTGACTCTACCTCAATTTCTCTTTCTGCAAAATATGCACAGTAAGTGCATCTTGTACCATAGAGATGTGGTGAGACATAGCTAATAAATGATTATAAAGCACAGTTCTTTGAAGTATAAAGCACTGCATAATTACTAAATACTATAATAATGATCCTCATAATAATAGTAATTTTCAACCAACACATCAACCAGACCCAGATGCTTTTAGTCACCTCCCAATTAGGCAAAAGTGTATGTGCCACCTATGAAATAAAGTAAAAATTGTACACTACAGACTAGCTCCACCCCCTTCTTCTTTCCTATTCAGAATGTGAAGTCAGGCTGTCAGAGACCTGTCTCAGTGACAGTGCCTACTAGCTGTATGACCCAGCTTGCACAAGACAGTGAAATCTCTCCAGTCTCTACTCCTTCAACTGTAAAATGACGGTGACAACAGTGCCCACCTCACAAGATCATTGTGAGAGTTCAAACAGTGAATACACGGACAGCTGTGCACCAGTGCCCGGCAATTGAAAGAGTGCAATGAATGGCCGTGGTGGTAGGGGCTGAGAAGGACTAATAGTGGGTAGCTGTCCAACCACGTTGCCGAATGGAAGAAAGAAAAGTCAACAGGGGCGCCTGGGTGGCTTAGTGGGTTAAGTGTCTGACTTTGGCTCAGGTCATGATCTCGAGGTTGGTGAGCTCAAGCCCCACCTTGGGCTCCTCACTCTCTCTCTCCCCGCCTCTCTCTCTCTCTCTCTCTCTCTCTCTCTCGGCCCCTCATGGGATTCTCTCTCCCTCTCTCTCCCTCCCTTGTTCACTTGCACTCTCTCTCTCTCAAAAATAAATAAATACATCCATACATACAATATAATACAATTCAATACACTCAGTTTGGAAGATGATTTGAGGTTCCCTCCAGATTTCCAGATTATGAGAACACATATGAAATATAAGCACTTAAAAAAATTTTTTTTAAGTTTTATTTATTTTTGAGACAAAAAGAGAGAGTGTGTGTATGAGCAGGAGAGGGACAGAGAGAGAGAAAGACTCAGAATACAAAGCAGGCTTCAGGCTCTGAGCTGTCAGCACAGAGCCGCACGGGGGGCTTGAACCCACGAACTGTAAGATCGTGACCTGAGCCGAAGTCAGACTGAGTCAACCGACTGAGCCACCCAGGCGCCCCTGAAATATAAGCATTTCAATGTTAAAATTTGATAGCAAAATAAAAGATGAGAGGAAGATGTGGTAGAATATATATATATATCATATATATATATCATACATATATATATGTATATATATATATATATATATATATATATATCATACATATATAATGGGATATTACACAGCCATAAAAACGCATAAAAGAATGAGATTGTGCCAATTATAACAACATGGATGGAACTAGAAGGTATTAAGCTAAGTGAAATAAGTCAGACTGAGAAAGACAAATACCATACGATTTCACTTGTATGTGGCATCTAAACAAAATAAATGTATAAACAAACCAAAAAAAGCAGAACCAGACCTGTAAATATAGAGAACCAATTGATGGTTGGCAGGTTGGCAAAGGGGAAGGGTATGGGGAGACGGGCAAAATGGGTGAAGGGGAAAGGGAGATACAGGCTCCCAGTTATGGAATGAAGAAGTCATGGGAATAAAAGGCAAAACAGAAGAAATGTAGTCAACGATATTATAATAGCACTGTATGGTGACACAAGGTAGCTGCATTTTTTGTGAGTATAGCAGTGTAACGTATAGATTTATCAAATCACTATTTTGTATGCCTGAAACCAATATAACATTGTGAGTCAGCTACACTCAAATTTTAAAAATTTAAAAAGTAAGAGGTGAGGCGTTTTGTTTTTCCAATGTGTTTGTTTATTTTAATAATTGTACATGAAATAAATGACTACATTTTGTGTATAAATGATGAGAGGAAAAAAGAGTAAAATGGAAAAAGCACAATGCTCTGCGTTCCCCAGCCCACTCCTCTCCACAGGTGGAACCACTGTTAATGATTTGGTATTCTTTCCAGACCTTTCTCTGTGCCTTTACATTCATGCAAACAAAACAGAATTGCCCGATAGGCAGATGAAGCACATAACAAACCAGGACCAAAAAAAAAAAAAAAAAAAAAAAGGTGAAAAGACTTTGACATTTTTACAAATGCATCGATTTTAAAAATCAGAATTTGTTGGGACTTCCTTACGCTTAATTAATTTTTAGCATGGTTTTAATCTTAAAGCAAATAATAGGGATGTTATTTCATATGTACCAGAAGCTTCTTTAGTGCTCAGGACCTTTCTTAAGATCTTAATCCAAGCTTGCTTTTTAAGTATATACACACCTCTATTTTATAGAACATAAATATAATCGTATTGTTTTGCAACTTGTTTTAGTTGTGTGTGTGATTTTAAACACTGTGACATTTACTTACTGGCAACCCAAATAAGAAGGAACTTTTTCCACATCTGTCATTTTACTCCCCCAAGAACTATCCCTGTATAAGGGCTTTATGGAACAATTCGAGTTTCAAAAGCTTTCTTTCTTGGTAAAGCAAATTTTATTTTCCATCACATTTTCAAGCCAATGTAATACAATCCTTTTTTAATCTCCTCAGAGTGTATGATGGAGAGAAATCCTGCCGACCAGGAGCTTTCTAAATGGTGACTGTGGAGAGATGCCAAGGAAATCAAAGGGTGCCAAGGGCAGAATCCTCAAGTTGCTCTCTAAACCAACAGAAATTCGTTTAGAAGCTGGATTTTACTGAGGTAGGAAGCATTTCACCTACAAAGATAGAGCACATGTGGAGACTGTATTTGGGACCCGAGAATAAAGAAGAAACATAAAGCTACATTGTACCTCAGGAAACCTTAAGAGGAGAACATTCCCTGAAGAGAAGACTAATGACCTTTTGTGAAGGAAGAAAGAATGCTGAAGCAACAGTGTATAACTACATGTATTTAAAATGTTTCCCTTATAGTAAATTAACTGCTGAAATTTTATTATTCCTTCAATAAGCTCAATGCACTTGGAAGTTACAAACTTCTCTGTAAAGAGAGAGATCAACTAGATATAGAGATAGAGATAGAGATAGAGATAGAGATATATAGGTATACTTGATATAACCCTGGATCTAAACAAACATTTAATACACACTTACTGTGAACAAGAAAGACATAGGGGGTCTGGTGATACTAAGAACTCTAGTCACAGAATCTGTCCTCTAAGAATCAAAATGCCAGTTGGAGACATGTTATAGACTCATACAGGAGGAACCACAATGGTGCAAAACATCCTGTGGTAAATGCTAAATGAATAATAGAACCACAAATCTTAGAAGACCTCTTCCTTCATTTGTGGTCTTAGGACCAAGTAAGAGGTGGAGCTTAAATAGTATCTTAAAGGATTTGTAGAAATTATAGGAAAAAGAGGGAAATGAAAAGGATCCCGAGCTTTCAAGAAGGAGAAGTAGAAAAGCACAGAGCACATTCAGAAGACTGTGAACAGCTCCTTCTACAGTTAAAAACAAAAACTTTGGGTAAGCAGGTTGGGCCTGTAGTCTGAAGGGTGCTGACTACTAAATTAAGATATGTTGGGGCGCCTGGGTGGCTCAGTCGGTTAAGCATCCGACTTCGACTCAGGTCACGATCTCACGGTTTGTGAGTTTGAACCCCGTGTCAGGCTCTGTGCGGGCAGCTTGGAGCCTGGAGCCTGCTTCAGATTCTGTGTCTCCTTCTCTCTCTGCCCCTCCCCAACTTGTGCTCTATGTCTCTCAAAAAAAAAATAAATGTAAAAAACAAAAAGATGTGGACATTATCTTCTTTAGGCAAAGAACTTAGGTAAAGAAGATTCTCTCAGGTAAGAATCAAAGCTGGTTTCCCCACTGTAAAGTGGTATAATTAAAGTACACTTAAAAAATAAATAAAATAAAATAAAATAAAATAAAATAAAATAAAATAAAATAAAATAGAGGTGCCTAGGTGGCTTAGTCAATTGAGCAAACGACTCTTGATTTTGGCTCAGGTCATGACCCCAGGGTCGTGGGATCAAGCATCATGTCAAGCTCCATGCTGAGCACGGAGCCTAGTTGGGATTCTTTCTCTCTCTCCCTCTGCCCTTCCCCTGCTCCTGTTCTCTCTCTCTCTCTCAAAAAAATTTTTTTTGATTAATTAAATCAATTAAATTAAATTAACAGCACCGGAAACAACAAACGTTGGCTAGGATGCAGAGATAGGGGAACCCTCTTACACTGTTAATCGGAATGCAAACTGGTACAGCCACTCTAGAAAACAGTATGGAGGTTCCTCAAAAAGTTAAAAGTAGAGGGGCGCCTGGGTGGCTCAGTCGGTTAAGCGTCCGACTTCAGCTCAGGTCACGATCTCGCGGTCCGTGGGTTCGAGCCCCGCGTCAGGCTCTGGGCTGATGGCTCGGAGCCTGGAGCCTGCTTCCGATTCTGTGTCTCCCTCTCTCTCTCCCCCTCCCCCGTTCATGCTCTGTCTCTCTCTCTCTCTCTCCCCCTCCCCCGTTCATGCTCTGTCTCTCTTTGTCCCAAAAATAAATAAACGTTAAAAAAAGTTAAAAGTAAAACTACCCTACGACCCAGCAATTGCACTAGATATTTACCCAAAGTATACAAAAATACCGATTTGAAGGGGTACATCTACCTCAATGTTTGCAGCAGCATTATCAACAGCAGCCAAACTATGGAAAGAGCCCAAATGTCCACTGACTGAGGAGTGAATAAATAAAATGTCACACACGCACGCGCGCGCGCGAATATTACTCAGCCATCAAAAAGAATGAAATCTTGCCATTTGCAACAAAGTGGATAGAGCTAGAATGTGTTATGCTCAGTGAAATAAGTCAATCAAAGAAAGAAAAATACCATATGATTTCACTCATAAGTGAAATTTAAGAAACAAAACAGATGAATATTTGAGAAGAGAAAAAAAAGAGAGAGAGAGAGAGAGAAAAGAGAGGGAAACCCACCACAACAGACTCTTAATGATAGAGAATAAACTGTGGGTTGATGGAGGGAAGTAGGTAGGGATGGGCCAGATGGGTGATGGGAATTAAGGAGGACACTTGATGTGATGAACACTCGGTGTTATCTGTAAGTGATGAATCACTGAATTGTGCTCCTAAAACCAATACTGCTCTGTACGTTAACTAAAACTTAAATTTAAATTTTTTTTTTAAGTGAGAGATATTTGCAAAGCAGAGAAAAGCGTAAAAAATAAAATAAAAGTCACCTGGAAACCTACCATCCAGAAATATGTTACACTTTTATGTTACATTATAGCTTTTTTTTCTGGTCACATATTTGTGTGTATACATATGCACGTTTGTGTGTAAATTAGGGTTATTCTTTATTAATTCAACATGATTTCGTAAGTATTTTCTTATTAAAAATCATAGCTGCACTGTATGTCGTCATATAAGTGGAATATATTCTACCTACCCAATTTTCCATGTTTCATCTGGGCACAAAAATCTAAAACTCATCCAAGGCTGATTGGAGTAAGGATAAACTGAGAGCGGGAAGAACAGCTACCTCTGCCCAGTAGAGGGCAACTTATATAAATTAAGGCATAGTCACACTCCAAAAGAGTTTCTTATATTACGGTATAACTATTACTTCAAAGAATGATGCCACTCCTTGTATCCTATCCTAGAGTGGTCTCTCGGATATATTTTCTCATCTCCCCAAGCCCCTTAATTTGGAGTGTCCCAGAACTCAGTTCTCTCTTCTCCCCCATCTACATTTATTTCCTCCCTTGGCGATCTCATCCTGACCCGAAGGATTTAAATGTTGTCTATGCGCTAACCACCTGTGGAAAGGAAGGGTATTCTATGTTCAGGGGTGGATACAAGTTTTCTGAAAAAGAATTCGAAATTGTAAATAAAATATGCCTGCTCCACTCCAGCGTTATCCAATAGGAGACATTACAAATATAAAATGTGGTGCCCTGCTCTGGGAGGGGTCCCAGAGATGAGGGACCGTGAAGCTGGGCGTATGCTGTAGCCTGAGCAAGGGCCTGGAGTCAGGAGCAGAATGATACGAGGAAGGAATCGGTAAGGGGAGAATACTATCTCAAAGTCAGGGGATGGGGTAGGTGGGAAAAAAATCACCCATCAATTTGGGTAATTTGTTCTTTGACCTCTATTCATTCGGATGTCTACAGAACAATAATCTGAAATATTCATTTGATTCGGCTTCCTAAAAAATGGTACGTTACTCATTGTAAAAGGGGGAAGGGAAACAGAGAGTTTCTGTGGGCTAATTAACAAAATAAAGGCTCCTGAGATAGCAAGCAAATGTCTGTGATTCTTTATTTCCAATATCATCTCTACATCAAATTTTCTCTCGCTGTTTCTCCTGCAAGCTCTGCTTTTCGGCACAGAACACGCTCTGCTAAAATTTGCAAAGAATTCTTTCTTTCCACATTGAAAAGGCTTGGCTACTTTGATATGACTGTAGTTTGCCCCCCGTTATACACGAGTACAAACATGTAAAAATATTTCTGCCTCTCTCCAATCTATAGAAAACCATTTTGGGGTCTTGAAAACAGTCTCTTTACAGATGGGAGAGAATGTGAGAGAAATGCCCTCAGTGTGCTGGCTAAAAACTGCAGTGTCTGCCCAGCACTGTGCTGCCTCTCATAACAGGGGATGCTCTGCTGAATGAGCCCTTGTATGTCCAAATTCAAAAAGGTCTTGTTTGCTCCAGTTGAACAAAGCTCTCACAGACAGTGGGATCTGCAGGGTAGCCACCAAGTGTGTTAAACCAATGTTCCCTCCACCACACTGCCGAATAGTTTATCGTAATGGCAGTTCTCACCTTCATGTATAGAGCCCGGTGTTCGCGTTGCCGTCCTGCACAGAGCTCCCACTGACTTCAAAGGAAATGACATAGAACAGAACCCCATGGTGTAAGGAGAAACAGGCAGCATCTGATCAGAATCAGGCCATATTTTTTTTTCATTCTCTCTGTATAAATGGCTAAATTTATATACAGAATATTTAAAGGCCACCTTTCACTTCAGCAGTTTATGAATTGTCAGACGTACATACACTTATTAGGGAGCTCAACACTGAACTGCTTATGTGGGAGGGATAGGGAGGGGGTGTTATAGAGAAATCCATCCCAATCCCACATTCTTCTTGGTCTACAAGACAGTCCCACCCCCTCAGAGACCAAAGTGATTGGGTCTAGCTTAGTGGCTTGTTTAACTTAAAGCTGGCCTTAAGGCAAACCTTAATGAAAAAGAAGGTTTAAGAGGCAGAAGAGAAAAAGAAGAGAGGGAGACGGAGGAAGAAGGAGAAAAAGAGGTGAAACAAAAAAGGATGTTTATTGAATCCCTGGATAGGGGAGTCTTTTTCTAAACTTAAAACTAAGGGGAGGACGGGGCACCTGGGTGGCTCAGTCAGTTAAGCATCTGACTTCGGCTCAGGTCATGATCTCATGAGTTCAAGCCCTGCATTGGGCTCTGTTCAGACAGTTCAGAGCCTGGAGCTTGCTTCGGATTCTGTGTGTGTGTCTCTCTCTCTCTGCCCCTCCCCCACTTGCACTCTGTCTGTCTCTCTCTTCCTCAAAAATAAATAAACAAAAAAAAAATTTTTTTAACTAAGGGGAGGAGTCACTAAAGACTAATAAATTTAACTATAAAAATAGAAAATTTCCACATGTCAAATATCAAAATAAGATAGATTTAAATGGCAAATAAAAAACTAGTAAAATATTGGTGACAACTTAAATAGGTAAAGGATTAATATTCTCCTGAATTTATAAAGAACTCAGGAAAGCTGCTTAAAAAAAAGAAAAGCACTCCCACAGCTAATATCACATTTAATGGGAAAAACCTGAAAGCTTTTCTTCTAAGATCAGGAACAAGAGAAAGATGTCCACTCTTACCACTTTTATTCAACACAGTACTGGAAGTCCTAGCCAGAGCAATCAGACAAGAAAAATAAATAAAAGGCTTCCAAATTGGTAGAGAAGTAAAACTGTCACAATTTGCAGATGACATGATACTATATAGAAAACCCCAAACATTCCACCAAAAAACTAGAACTAATAAATGAATTAAGTAAAGTTGCAGGACACAACTAATATACAGAAATCTGTTGTATGTCTATACACTAATAATGAAGTAACAGAAAAAGAAATTAAGAAAACAATTCATTTACAATTGCATCAAAAAGAATAAAATATCTGGGACAAATTTAACCAAAACAACAACAACAACAACAACAACAACAACACTAAAATTCACATAGAATAAACAAAAGGTTCATACAATTTCAGAAACATAAATTAAAATGACTAATAAACATTTGAAAAATGTTCAGGGTTACTAATAATCAATAAAAGCAATGAAATAAAAAATATTTTCTCTTCAAATTGGTAAATATGAAAAATGAAACTATATATTGTAGTCTTCTCAGATTTAAACAATAATCAGAAAACGTGGCTCTTCAAAAATGCCTTTTCAAAACAGCAACAACAAATAAAATACCAAAGACTATACATATTAAGATGTGCAGAACCTAAATTAAAAAACTAAACTCCCTTCCTGGGCAGAAGAGCCTCATGAGAGACAGGGCCTGCCCAAGGAGGGTATCCTAGCCTAAAAAATGTCAGGAAATTAGCTACTCACCAGGAGATCAAACAAATCAGTAGAATACTGAGGATAATAATAGGCAAGTTTCTCACTGTGAGAGAAGAGTAGTATAAATAGAGATGGGGGAAGGCTAGAATGAGCCCAGTGGTACTGGACTGGGAGTGGACCATGTCAATGCAAACACATGGTTTTCAATATAGGTAGATAGATACAGAAATAAATAGCGATGTAAATTTGTGTGTTTATATATGTATACAAGAGTATGTATGTAAATACATATTTCTGTGCATAGGTATATGCATACATGTATTTCCTAGCTCAGTACAATGAGAAGGGCGGGGAGAAGGGGCACTCTGGTAACTGATTAACTGATCTAGTGCCTAGATCCTGGTTTCTAAATTGTACCATCTCTTCTCCACATAGGCTTTGTTCTTTGGAGAGCACATCCATTTCCTAAGGCTTCATTGTGAAGCCTATACTTATACGTCAAGATGAGACTTTTCACCTAATCTCCAGATATTCAATATTTTCAACATATTCCAATTGCTAACGTGACTTCTCTACTTTGTTGTCTCATAAACATTTCAAACAACGTAGTCAAAATAGAATGTTTAATTTCCCTGTGTCCTCCCTAAGGGATTCCTCCCCGTTGTCCCAATCTCTGTAAATAATAACACTATTCACTCAGTCACTGAAGTTGGAGGCCTGGGAGTCATACTAATCTCCTCCCTTTCCCTCACCCTTCATAGTCTACCCATCAGCAAGTCCAAATTTTCTACTTCCAAATTAAACCTTGAATTAATTCCTTTGTCCTCATCTCTACTTATGACTATGCTAGTTTAAGCTACCATTCTCCCCTCCTAGATTTCTGCAATAGCTTTCTAACTAGTCCCCTCTACATCCATGGGAACCTTCTTACATTCCACTATCAACATAGCCAGAATGAACTCTTCAAATATCATTGAAGCATGCCTTTCTTCTCCTCAAAACCCTTAAAAGACTTCTATGATTTTCCAGCCCATTAGAACAAATCCGAGTGCCTAGCTATGGCCAAAAAGACCCTGCATGATCTGACTACCTTCATACCATTTACCTTATCCCATCAATTAAAACTCTGCAGTCAAAGTTCCTAGAACACACCAAGCTCTTTTCTGTTTTGGGAGTTTTGCATTCGCTCTTCCTTCTGCTTGCCATGTTCTTCTTACAGCTTTTCACATGATTGGTTCTTTCTCAATCTTTTTTTTTAATGTTTATTTATCTATTTTAAGAGAGAGCATGAGGGGGAGAGGGGCAGAGAAAGAGGGAGAGAAAATCCAAAGCAGGTTCCAAGCTGTCAGTGGAGAGCCCAACACAGGGCTTGATCCCATAATTGTGAGACCATGACCTGAGCTAAGATTA
Source organism: Neofelis nebulosa (assembly GCF_028018385.1). Taxonomy (NCBI): domain Eukaryota; kingdom Metazoa; phylum Chordata; class Mammalia; order Carnivora; family Felidae; genus Neofelis; species Neofelis nebulosa. The sequence continues at coordinate 48,066,802 of NC_080789.1, forward strand.
AGAGTCGGATGCCTAACCAACTGAGCTACCCAGGCATCTTGGCTCCTTACGATTCTTTAGTTCTTAGCTTAAATATGAGTTACTCAATGCAGAATTTCTTGGCCATCCTATCTAAGTAGGACCCTCTATTATCCCTATTTCTATTTCTATTCTTCCTAACACAGGCTGCAATTGTTTTATTTATTTATTTATTTATTTATTTATTTATTTATTTATTTATTTTTATTGCCTATCATTAGAGTATAAGCTGTGTGAAGGGAGTGATCTTGTCATTCCTGTTTTCTCTTTCATTCCCATATCCCAGCATGGTGTCTGCTATATATCACATAATTGAAAATATTCTATCAAACTGAAAAAGAACTGTAAAAATTTACTACATGTTAGATGAAAAAGAATTCAGAATTAGAACACAAAATTCCCTCAACTGGCTTATAGCCTAGAAGGGAAGTAAATAAGCATTTGCAATTCTACATGATTAGTACTATCATAGGGAAAGTTTCATATAGCAGAGGTCCGTAATCTGAGCTCAAGGCCGATCACAAAAGGCTTGCTGGGGTTGTGACATTGTAGTGAAACCTGCTGGATAGATGAGTTAGTCATCAAAGATGTAGTGAGGTTGGACAGAGGCAAAGAATAGCATGTGCCTGGAAATAAGCCAGACCTTGGCATATTCAGGAAGCTAAATGCCTTAGGGCTGGAGAGCAGAGATGAGAGTGAAGAGAACGAATGGCAAGAGACGAAGCTACAGAAATAAACCTCATTAAACAGTTTTTACTTCATCTTGAGGGAGTGGGATGGTTACTGGAAGGTTCTATGCAGGGAGTGACGTGACCGATTTTGTGTAAAACAAAGGCCATTTTGACCACAGAATACATAATGGAATTCAAGACCAGAAAGAGCTAGGGGGCTATGGCAGCAACCTAGGTGAAAGTTGCAGGATGATAGTGACCGAAACTAGGGCAGTAGTAATGGGAAAATAAAAAATAAGACCAAAAAAAAGACAGACTTGGAGGCTATTTAAAAGATGGCAGTGGAAGAAATTGGCAATTCAATAAGTAATTTGATAAATGATGTGGGGACAAATGGTTAGATAGTTGGAGGAAGACTTAGAGCTCTACTTCAAAACTGCATCAAAATACACTCCAGATCAATGAAATATTTACATGGTTTTTAAAAATGAAATTATGAAACTGTCAGATTTCTGGTCAAAATGACACTTTGATACACCCCATCTCTTCCCAACTCACCCACCAATTCCATGATCAACCATTATGTACCTTCCCTTATATACATCTTAAACTACCTTGTCCCTTTTTTTAAGTTTATTTATTTATTTTGATAGAAAGAGAAACAGAGAGAGAAGCAGAGGGAGAGGAAGAGAGAGAATCCCAAGCAGGCTCTGGGCTGTCAGCATGGAGCCTGATGCGGGGCTCGATCCCACAAACTGTGAGATCATGACCTGAGCCAAAACCAAGAATCAAACGCTTAACCAACTGAGCCACCCTTGTCCTTTCTTTAACATGATAAATTCTAGTTAAATCTAACCTTCTGCCTGTTTGTCATCTGGATAAATCCAATTCTCCACTTAACTCACATCTCTGCTGCTGACTGCGGGTGGAGAAAACACACACACACACACACACACACAACCATCACCAACTATCACCAATCTCAAGTAGGCCCTTGATGTTACTTACCAACAATCATTATTGTTCCCGAGTGCATTCAGTCTCCCATTCGTCTAGACACTCATACTTTCTTCTAATTTTCAAACTCTGACAACTTCTTTCTATCATCACTCTCAACTGATGATTTGCATCTCATTTAGCTGAAAAACAGAAGAAGCAATCAGAAAAGAATTACCATATGTTCCTCCCATAACATCTACTCACCTATCTGCACTTGTGTCCATATGCTCTGCTTTGTCAGGTGTTGATATGAACAGACTGTCTGTGGTCCAAATGAAAACCAGTCCTCTATTGTCCACTAGACCTCACCTCCTCCAGCCTATTTAGGGACCTCAGTACAGGAATTGTCTACTTTCTCTCTGGTATTAGTTTTTTCCTCTCTACTGGATCTTTCTTACCATTATTAAACTATGGCTTTATTTACCCCATTTTAATTTTTTTTAATATTTATTTTTTTGAAGGAAAGAGAGACAGAGTGTGAGTGGGGGAGGGGCAGAGAGAGAGGGAGAGACAGAATCTGAAGCAGGCTCCAGGCTCTGAGCTGTCAGCACAAAGCCCGACGTGGGGCTGGAGCTCATGAGCCGTGAGATCATGACCTGAGCCGAAGTCGGAGGCTTAAATGACTGAACCACCCAGGCACCCTTATTTATCCCATCTTAAAAAAAAAAAAAAAAAAATTACTACTAACCTCATTTTCCCTTCCAGTTATCCTTCATTTCCTTTCTTCTCCTTTCAGCAAAAGTCCTTGAAAGAGTAGCCTGCCTGTACTGGCTATTTCTAACTTCTCTCCTCCCACTCTCTCTTGAATCCACATTGATCAAGTTTTTGCCCCTCACCATGTCACCAGTTCTCTTGTCGAGGTTACCAAAGATTTCCACGTGGCTAAATCGAATGGTCAATATCAGCCCTCACCTTGCTTGACCTATTAGCACTGTATGACCCAGCTGCTCCCTCCCTCTTTCTTCAGACCCTTTCTTGACTTGACTTCCAACCTGGTTTTTTCCCCGCCTTAGTATTTGCTTCTGCTCAGTCTCTTGTGTTGTTTTTTCCTTATCTCCCTGACCTCTGAACATTGAAATATCTCAGTCTTTGGATTTCTTCAATGTCTACATTCACTTTGTGGAAGATTGAATTATGGTTTACAACAATTTGCTCCCTCCCTTCTATGAAGATTGTACATGCACACTTTTGGATTTTCCTTGAAATTCCTCTTCCGTACACAGTATACATCTTTGTCTCATCGTAGGACAGGGCTATGAGTGGAATGGAATGGAAGCATATGGTCTATGCCACATACAAAGAGAAGCTTTAAATTTAATTGCATTGTTTAGTTTGGCCCCTCTTGCTTCTGCCCTTTGCCACAAGTATGGCATGTGCCAGATAGTGGCTGTTTCTTCAGCTTAGGGCTCAAATTAGATTACTCTTGAATCAGACATAGCTGGCTTGCAGCCTAGAGTGGAGCTGTAATCAATCTGTCACCCATATTTAACAAGAGCAAGAAGTAAGTGTTACTGTAATCCACTGAGATTTAGGGGTTGTTTGTTACAACAACGATGTTGGCGAATAAAACTCCCTTTAAATTCTCCTGAATGCCTGGCTCATATGTTCAGTGGCCAACTGGGCATCTCCATTTGAATGTCTGTCTTATAGGGCAACTCAAACTCAACAGGTCCAAAAATGAGCTTCTGATTTTTTCTACCAAATCTGGTCTTCTTGAACTTTTTTCATTATTAACTATTAAAAACTCAAACCTTCTAGGATAAAAAAAAACCCCTAAAGTCATCCTTGATTTTTCACTTTTGCCCAATTTATCTACAAATCTTGTTAATGCTACTTTCAGAATAAATCCAGATTTAGGGCACCTGGATGGCTCAGTGATTCAGCTCAGGTCATGATCTCACGGTTTGTGAGTTCCAGTCTCACACTGGGCTCTGTGCTGACAGTGCAGAGCCTGCTTGGGATTCTTTCTCTCTCCCTCTCTCTCTGCCCCTCCCCTGTTCCCTTTCTATATGCCTCTCTCAAAATAAATAAATAAACATTAGAAAAAAATCTAGATTCTGAAACCTTCTCACCACCTTTACCATTATCACCTTAGCCTGCGCTATTATAATTTTTGCTTGTTTAATGCTATCGCCATACCAATCCCACCAGTGGGTTGCCACCCTTGCTTTCTCCATCCACAGTCTCAGGTCCTAAGTATCTCTAGAGAAAGTTCTTCTAGAGTAGAAAAACAAAAATTAATCAGTAACTACCCGACAAATACTACCCAACCTCAGCTGGGTCACAATTACTCATAAGATGTCTTTTAATTTTTCTTATTCCTTTTTACCGCCTCAGTATCACCTCGGTGCAAGCCACCATGATTTTTCACCTAGATTACTTTGGAAGCCACTCAGTTTATTCCTGCTCTTGTCCTCCATAGTGGGCCTCTTAAAACAGGGCACCTGGCTGGCTCAGTTGGTAGCGCATGCAACTCTTGATCTCAGGGTTGTGGGTTCGAGTCCCACCTTGGGTGTACAGATTACTTAAAAGAAATAAAATCTATAGATAAATAAGTAATAAAATAAATAAAACTGTAATTATGTCAAATTGTGCCACTTCTTTGCTCAAATCTTTCCTTTCTTCAAATGGATTACCATCTTACCGAGATTAAAAGTCAAGTGCTTGTAATGGTCTACAATACCTTTTTTTAAAATTAATTACTTAATTTTTGAAGGGGAGAGAGAGAGAGCACAAGTGAGTGATGAGAAGAGAAAAAAGAGAGAGAGAGAAACGGGGCTCACCCAAAGTGGGGCTTGTGCTCACTCAAAGCAGGGCTCCTGCTCACCAGATGTGGGACTCGGACTCACGAACCACGAGATCATGACCTGAGCTGAAGTCAGATGATTAACCGACCGAGCCACCCAGGTGCCCGGTCTACAACATCTTTTACATTCTGCACACACACCTTCCTTACCTTACTGCTCAAATATCCTCTTTTATGACTCATTTTTCTCATTCATCTTTGGCCACACTGGCCTCCTTGCTTTTCCCTGCATAAACCATTTATGCTCAAACTGCAGGGCCCTTGCATTTGTTGTTCTCTTTATCTAAGATGCTCTTCCACCAAATATCTCTATGGTCTGTTTCCTCACCTTTTTCAGGTTTTACTCAAATGTCAGTCTCTCAGTGAAGTCTTCCTTGACCATCCTATTTTAAGTTGTAGCCTTCCCCAGAATCCCCTAGACCCCTTCGCTGCTTTATTTCTGCCTGTAACATTTATCACGGGGTATGTAAAAATCTAATAAATATACCATAAACTTTGCTTATTTATTATTTTTTTAATTAAAAAAAATTTAACGTTTATTTTTGAGAGACAGTGACAGAGCATGAACAGGGGAGGGGCACAGAGAGAGGGAGACACAGAATCTGATCTGTCAGCACAGAGCCAGGTATGGGGCTCAAACTCACAAACCACAAGATCATGACCTGAGCTGAAGTCGGACGCTTATCCGACTGAGCCACCCGGGTGCCCCAAACTTTGCTTATATATTGTGTTTATTATTTGTCTCCCTATTCTAGAACGGATGCCTGATGAACTAAGAGTTTTTTTGTTCTGCCTTGTTGAGAGCTATATCCTCTGAGCACACTAAGTGCTCAGTAAATATTTGTTGAGAGAATCAGTGTAACTAACAAAGTGTAATACCCAGATTATATAAAGTGCTCTTACATGTCAAAGAAAACACAAAACAACTAACTGAAACATTAACCAAGGGTACGAATAATGACCTCACAGAAGAAACACATTAATCCACAAACATAAGAAAAGGGACTCAATCTCAAGTGATCAGTGAATTAAGCAGGATGAGATATCTTTTCATAGCCATCGGGTTGTCAAAAACTTTAAAAGCCTCACAATGCTAAGCACTGGCAAGGATGGGAGCATCAGTCACTCTCACACACCTGCTGGTACAACTTTGGAGATTTGAAGTATCCAGTAAAGACTGGAAATATATATACCCTTTACCCAGCAATTCCAGTCCTAGATATAAACTCAAGAAGTGCTAACAAGTCTTTTTATGAGCGACATGTAAGAGACTGTGTATGTCAGCAATATTAATAATGGCCCTAAACTAGAAACTCAAAAGTCCATTAAGAGAAGAATAAAAACATAAATTTGACACATGAAAACAATGGAGCATTTTATGGCAATAAAAACGAGTGAACTATAGCCAAATACGAACATGAAGACTAGATTCCTGACCTACAGAAACTGTGAGATAATAATCGTTTGTGAGATAATGTTTATCGTGACCAGCCATGAAGTTTGAGAGTAATGTGATATACAGAAATAAATAAGTAATACAAAAATGGTGGTATTGGAAGGGTTTATTAGAATTACGTAGGAGAGTTTGTAAAATTATTGATACCTGCCCTCTGGTATGCTGGTATGTCTCACAAATCGTCCACGGGACATGGGAGAATATCCTATCACTCAGATGTGTCTATGGAACCGTTTGAAAATCATCTAGGAGATCTGAAAAGGTTGCTATTTCTTTGTCCTCCCAAAACGCTTATAAAAATGAGAATTAAAAAACTGCAACCATTAGGGGGTCTGGGTGGCTCGGTTGGTTGAGCGTCCGACTCTTGATCTCGGCTCAGGTCATGATCTTATTGGGTTCAAGCCCCTCATCGAGCTCTGTGCTGACAGCGCGGAGCCTCACTGAATTTCTCTCTCTCTGTCCCTCCCCGACTCCCATGTGCACGCACTCTCTCTCTCTCTCAAAAATAAATAAACATTTAAAAAATTATAACCATTAAGTACAACAGAATGTAAAATGAGGCAATAGTAGATGAGAGATAGCAACAACATCTTCAGATGAAAAGCATGTGGAGAAGTAGTAACTGTTGGGTTTTACCTTCTCCATCCTGCAACGTGCCTGCAGAGTGGGGAGCCCAGGAGAAACATTCTGATTCCTGTCACAGAACCTTAGAGGTCTCAGGTGTGTTTCCCTTTACCGCCCTTGCCATAGTATGGTAGAATCCATGGATTGTCTTGATCAACAACTATTCTAATGCTTCTTGTGTGCAGAGGCTGGCCGGAAAGTTAAAAAAAAAAAAAAAATGCAAACTGCTTTACATCTAGTTTTCAAGATATGAATTAAGGTCCAAAAATGAAATGCACTTGCATTAGATCTGGAAAGTAGAAATTAGGTGGAGGCCATCTTCTTGTTCCTTTGACTGTTGCTTCCGGCCAGCATGGATACGGAGTCAATGAGTTTTTCTGCCAAATTCTTGGTCCTAGATTTGAGAATATGGAGAGACAACTTCAATGGTGGCTTCATAAGCCTTGGAACACAGATACCAAATTTAGTCTGTTTCATAACTCAGCCCCCTGAAGGCCTAGCCTAGCCTTCTCCCCAAGCTCTTCCAATGAATTTGGAAGCTCCTTATTAGTTGAATTAAATCTCTCTCTGATGAAAAAAAACTTAGATTGGCTTCTGTTTCCTTTAATGAACCATGACTGACATATTCATTCTGATAGAATAAAGGATGTTTACAATCTGGAGAGGTGCCAAAAATGGTACTAAAATATCTCTCCATGGATTATTTGCTGATTGCAAGTGAAAAAAAAAAGTAATTTAACGGCGGGGAGATCTGGTTGTTGCCTCCTTAACCCAGTAATAAATGTTAATGTCACTAAAAGTGGGACAATCAAAAGTATGTGCCTAAAATGTGATGCAATATAAAATACATAGCACTAGTTATGAATATTCCCGACAAAAATGTTTAACTTGAAATCAGCCTTTATAACTCATCTCCAGTTCACAGGAAATATAGGGGTAGATGAACATGTTAAATGACACTAAAAAAGAAACAATCAGGCAAGTCCAAAAAGTGAGACAAAGCTTAGGACAATGGACTCAATTCTGCAATTCAATGACATAAAAAAGAGGGTGGGGACAACATGGGGCTCGAACTTAAAACCCCAAGATCAAGAGTTTCATGCTCTACCGACTGAGCCAGCCAGGTGCCCCCTCTACTTTTCATTATATTAGAAAATTATTGGAAAACTAAAAATAAATTTAGTGGTAGAAGAAAAGACAGTGATGAAGCAGTAGCTTGAGGCAGTAACTGAGTCAAGGTTGCTTTTATGATGGACATGTTTGTAAGCTGAAGGTGAAGGAGAAAATACAGACAGAGAGGGAGGAACTGATGGAGCAAAGCCAAGAAGTGGGACAGAATGGATTATAAGGGCATGTGAAGAGTTTAGACCCAGAAAGGATGATCACACCCATTTCTCTCAGGACGAAAAATAATGAGTGAGAGATGAGAGTGTTCTAGAGTGGAGACAGCCAAACAAAAAATAGCCTTCCACTGGAGGAAGGCTAAGGATAGACCAAGGATAATGATGGTGGGTTTGGGGACTTCAGGAGAACAAGAAAGTTCTGGAAATGATGCTGGGTAAATTCTGTAGGGATGCATTTCTGAAGAGAGGTGTTACTCAGATGAAGTTAGAGAGCATCCATTTATAGTGAAACAAATCAGCATGATTTTATGATTTCCTTCAGGCATGCTCATCAACCTGGGAATGGAAGAAAAAGCAGAGAAGACTAGATTTTCCCTAAAGTGGAGGAAGTGAAAGTGTGACAGTCCCCAAAATCAAATAGGTGAATGTGGGTGTCTCTAGGTTTTTAGTAAGGCCATATATGACTAGCTGCTTACAGGAAACTCCCTGTATGGAACTTTGAGAAACACTAGAAGAGTATTAACACACTAGGACAAGAAAGGCTGAAAGGGATAGGAAGTCATGTTTGCTGTGAAGGATGGTGTAATTGGAGGGAAGACGTGGGACAAGTAGAGGGAACGAAAAGTTGTAGTCAAGACAGGAAGCACAGAGGGTGAAAGTTTGGAGAATATAAAGTTCCAAGTGGTGTTGAGGTCCCAGATAAGGCCACAGAGATGTGTAACTGCAGTAGAAACTAGTCGGCGAAGTTATTAGATGAAAATGAACATGGATGGGTGGGTGCTTGGGTGGCTCAGTCAGTTGAGCATCTGACTCTTGGTTTTGGCTCAGGTCATGATCTCGCAAGTCATGGGATCGAGCTCTGAGTCAGGCCTGGAGCCTGCTTGGGACTCTCTCTCGCTGTCTCTCTGCTTCTCCTCCACTTACACATGCACGCATACGTGCACACACACATGCTCGCTCTCTCTCTCTTTCTCTCTCAAAATAAATAGGTGAACTTTAAAAAAAAAAAAAAGAAGGAAAATGAACATGGATGTGGTACACAACTTCTAAGAGCTCCTGAACATCCCCACTTCTGTTACTCACACCCTTGTAGAATCCTCTCCCTTTGACTGGACCTACTGACTTACTTTTAACAAATAAAATAAGGCAAAAATAATGGGCTGCCACTTCTCAGATTAGGTTACAAACGACTCTGGCTCCCATCTTACCTGCCCTCTCTTGCTTTTTCACTCATTTGTTCCATATGAAGCCAGCTGCCATCTTGTAAGCTGTGCAGTGGAGAGACCAACCAGGCAAGGAACTCAGGAAGGCCTCTTTCCAACAGCCCATGAAGACACGAGTCCCAACAACAACCACATAAGTGAGTCTCGAGTGACTCCTCCCCAGTCAAGCTTTAGATGACTGAAGCCCAGCTTCACTGCAGCCTATGAGAGACCCTGAGCAGAGGATCCAGGTAAGTCTTGCCCGGATTCCTGACGCACAGAAACCATAAGATAATAAGTGAGGTTTTAGGCCAGTAAGTTGGGGTGGTTTTATACGCAGCCATAGATAACTAATACAATGGATGTGGATGTCTTGAGAATGACAGGAGAGAAGATGGAAAGGAAAAGCATGCAGCCAGGGGCAGTCACCATAAAGATTTAAAGTAGCATCTGGCCAGTTAGCTCGGTTGGTTAGAGCATGGTGCTAACAAAGTAGAGCTTCTCCAACATTGATGAGCATGCATATCACTTGTGGGTCATGTTAGAATCCAGACTCTGCTTTGGTATTTCTGTAGCCTGATGTGGGTGAAAGGGGGAGTTAGGAGAATCCAAATCAATATGCTTGTGGAAGGGGTCAAACTGTTCACTAAAACAAGCATGTAGGTTGAGGCACACATAAGCCAGGGCCTAAGGTGAAGCCAGGGAATAATGTTAGAAGGATCAGATAAACAGATCAGCCTGGGTGAAAACATAAAGCACTGAGTATTGCCTAAGACTGGCTTTTACGGGTTCCCTGCGGTATAGTGTTTGGACAGGTCTCTCATGGTTAGGGAATAGGATTCTCTTCTCTCTCTCTGTCTCTCTCTCTCTTTCTCCCCCCTCCTTTCTGTCGCTTAATATCTATCTACATCTATTTAGATGTAGACAGGCCATTAGGGTAAATGGAAAAATAATTCATGTATTCATTCATTTAGCAACGCTGAACGGAGCACTTATTATGTGCTAGGCTTTGAGGAAACAAAGTAGACGAGAGAGTCCCTGTCCCAGTGATGAAAACAGAAGGGGAGACAGATACATCAAGGATTACCAGAATATGAGGTAATTGGTGCTATAATAAAGGTATGAAAGTTATGGTAGACCGACAGGGTAAGTGATTCATTTTTCCCTAGAACCCAGAGGTAGAAGAAGCTTCAAAGAATAGGTGAGGGGTGGGCGAGCGGGGCAATTAGAGGAGTACACACTGAGGGGAAATCAGAGAATTCTAAGTAGATCATTTTGTAGATAAGTCTCTCTCAGAACCCTTCCTTGTACCAGTAGCTTATGCTCACACAGCAACAGACTTCTAATCTTTGCTTGGTTTCATTTGTGGGAAGAGAACTTGCAAAGCGGCCAACATAAATATTGCCCCACTTGGCTGCTAGATTTCTCATTGTAAATGATTAAATTGATTTTCGGATGCAAACTAGACTGCCATCAGTTTGGGATGCAAGAACCTGTTTTTCTTAGGGCCTGAGCAAGTCAGGATAAGCCAAGATTGAGTGATCCAGATGTACAAGGACAGGAAACCCCGAGAATCTTGGAGGGCACTATGTTTTCTGACCTACCAGTCACTCCTCTTCTGTGCACAGTGAATGATAAACCTAAAGGGGACTCAAGTGATGCTACCATTGTTTACTGAAAGTCACAAAAGGCAAATATCGTAAGATTTAGGGTTGGGGTAAGAGCCTTGAAAGAGAGCCAGCGAGAGATGTGATGAACACATTTGAACGGAGACTAAATTTGGGGTACTGCAGCCATCTGTATGCATCAACAGCAAGCCTCCAGCGCCATGCTTTTATGCTTTCAGCCCCAGCAAATACCATTAAAGAGAAGAGAGCTCGGTGAACTGTTTCTGGAGCCTCTTTGAAACTGTACATAAGGTCAGTTTGACATCACACGCTAATGTTCTGCTTGATCAAGTCGGACCAGTTTTTCTCTCAGTTAATAAGGGCAGTTTTTTCCCTGCTCTGTGATTTCCCACTGGCCTTGAACTGCTTCAGCAGCAGCGAATGATGTAACCACAAGCCAAGTGTGCATATGCGTGTATGAGCACACTCAGTCACGCCACTGGAGGTGGCCGTGCCCCGCCCCCGTTCTGGCTGGAACTGACTCAAACACTGACATCCCAACATAAAACTGTCACCGTGTCCTTAGTCCACCCTCTTGCGTTGAAGTCTTAAGGTTTTAAGTTCCATGTCTCGTTTACTCTTC